>NC_140969.1:50534529-50574529 GCF_056783735.1 Eptatretus burgeri
AAGGTTGATGGAAATGATGTTTTCTCCCCTGTTTGTCTGTCTGTGAGCAGGATATAAAAACGTTATGGATGGATTCGGACGAAAGTTGGTGGACAGGTTGGGTATATAACAAGGACGAATTGATTCGATTTTGATTCCAGATCCGGATAAGAATTTAAGTGATTCTTCACAATTGAGAGATAGGGCCAAAAACAATATATAGCACGGTATCTCAAAACATGGTTAATGAGTTGGGTACTTGACAAGAACAAGTCGATGAGATTTTGGTTAAGATCCAGAAGTAGATCCGGCCTATCAGTGGGATACAAAATGTGAAATGTTTCGCATGGCAGAGGTATGCATTAGACCGAGGGCTGTTCTAGTTCACCTTGAGACTATAGTTGAACCTCACCATCGGCCTCGGCCGTGTGAAGAGGAGGATTAATTATAGACGTGTGCTGTTTCAATTCGGATTGTCTGGGTCTCCATCTTCAATTTTTCATGCGTTATTTCTCAAGGGGAAAAGAGCTGTGACTGATAACATCGTTATTTTAAAAAATGGTCCCCCAAAGTCTCATCCACCATACCTCCTGACTTTCTCTTCTTAAGATTACATTTCCATAAAAATTGCATGGCCAGATTCTCCTTCTGTTCAATCAGTTTATTTGCTTACTGCAGCTCATATTAGAGATGTATTTTATTCTTGCATTTTTGTATTTTTGATTTTATGCATGAATCCTTCAATGAGGAAAGATGATTAAGAGATTTGCAAATGACAGGTCGGAGAAAGGGAAGGCCAAAGAGGTAGGGAGGGGAGTGTTGATGTTATTCCATTCAATTTAAATTATTTCTTTGTGACAGGAAAGATAATCCCCCTATTTCGCCAGCTCACGAAAAACTAAATAGAATATATATATATATATATATATATATATATATATATATATATATATATATATATATATATTGTTACGTTTGAGGGGGGAGGTATGCATTCAAAGGGTGATTAGAATGTTTAATTAGGTATGCCATGCTGTTCGAGTTTACCAGGATCTCGATGTAGTAAGTAGCAATTCAGTGGTGATAAGTTGTCTAGTAAATGTTCATTTCTTCAAGGGGGAAATGATAATTGTCACGTAATTAGATAGGGACACGGGATAGGGTAAGTGTGTCTGCGTAAACCCCTTTTAGTAGTCCCTGGAGGCTGGCCGTGACGTCACAGGACAGGGCTGCGGATGGCTCCGTCCCGTGATCACGATTGGCGGAAGGCGACGGCGGTGGGCCAATAAAACGGCTCGATTGGAAGTGACGAGGACAGGAGGATAAAAAGGTTCTGTTCGGGGTCGAAAAGGAGAGGAAGAAGATCGGGACAAAAAGATCGTGTTTTTTTGGTGTGGAGGCTGTTGCGCGGAGAGCGTACTTGTTGTGCTGATTCGATCGTGTTCTTCATCGTGTCTTGGAGCCTTGCTGAGCCTCGTGCCTCACCTTGGTTGGCTCTGGGGTTCTGCTGACTCGCAGTACGGGGTCGAACAGCGGGCGGACCTGCCTCCCTCTCCTGCTCGCAATTTGGCGCCAGAACTGGTTCCCTGGCGGCTGTGAGCGGACTTGGGCCAGGACCAGGAGGTCGACAGCACCACAGTTTCTCCTGCCCCCCCCCCCCCTGACGAGAGCAAGGCCAGCTCGTCCGACGCTGATCCAGGGACAGTTGCGTCCACACCACAGTCCAGCCTGACCACCAGAAGTAGCTATGTTTTGTGTGTGTGTGTGTGTGTGTGTGTGTGTGTGTGTGTGTGTGTGTGTGTGTGTGTGTGTGTGTGTGTGTGCGTGTGTGTGTGTGTGTGTACTTGGCGCCTTAGAGGGTTTGAGAATTGTATATTCATTGGAATTGTCTGTGTTTTCCCCATGCCCGATCCCACACCATCCCGTCGAATCGCTCTGGATCCCTTTTCTTGCCGAGTCTTGTTATTTCTGGTTAATAATAAAAACAAATAAACATCATCAACTCAGTGAAAAGTGACTAGTGCCACCTTCCTCGTCCCGTTTGCGGTAGAGCGATTAGAACCGCCATGTTTGGGTTATAAATAAATAAACTGCCTCCATCGTTTCGGCTCATTCTACGTTGGCGGGACTGTTCAAGTCCCGTGGACGTCACAATATATATATATATATATATATATATATATATATATATATATATATATATATATATATATATATATATATATATATATATATATATATTTCTTCTTCTTCTTCTTCTTCTTCTTTCCGCTGCTCCCGTTAGGGGTCGCCACAGCGGATCATCCATATGATCCGCATAGTGATTTGGCACATGTTTTACACGGATGCCCTTCCTGACGCAACCCTGGTCACCTCTTGCGACACAGGGATCTGGTACACCTATTTTAACCGAGGTATACACCGGCCCAGTATACTGGTACTCATTTCGCCGACCTCGGAAGGATGACAGGCTGAGTTAACCCCCTGGTGTATTAATTCAGTGGCCCAACGGGGCTTGAACTCAGGACCTTTTGGATCCCAAGCCGCTGCCCTAACCACTGCGCCAACACCAGGCTTATATGTATATATTTGAATAAGATTGAGGCAGTTGGGATTACACATTTTAAAGAAGAAGAAGGCGCTTACACAACCAAAAGTAAAAACTAGATCGACTCCGCTAATTTGAGCAAAAAAGCGAGAGCAGACCCGGTCTCAGGTAACGTTTCGCCAGCTTCATTCGGTACAATAGACCCTGAGCCTCGGCACGTGTCCGGTTTTTATTTCGATACGACTGCTCATTTCTGGTCACCCGATGGTGTTCGAGGTCAAATGGAGGAGAATTTTAAATTTTTTATTTTGCAAAAACAAAAAAGAAACGTCAAATCACATCATTGAAGGGGTGCTCTGCTCATTTTTCTTTTTACTTACACGTGATCTGGTGTTGTATGTGTGGGTGAGCACGTGTGTGCACTTGTTGTTGTTGTTTTTGTGTTTCCGGGGCACTAACACAGCTCGTTTCGTGTTTGGGTTGGGCATGATGAGGTGTTGGTTGTGCGAGTGTTGGGGTTTTTGTTGGGTGTTGTGCACATGTGGATGTGGTGTTTGGGATTGAGTGTTGATTGTCGCTCACCTTATCCAGCCGCTTGCACCATCCAGTTTTCGCCATTCTCATCAGAGGTGTGTATTATGTGGGTATGTCCACCATCTCCACAGTTAGACCAACCCTCCTGGCTCTTCACGTGTCATGCTTCCAAAATCAACCTGTGTCGTTTGTTAGATGTAGTGTCAAGGATACTGGTCTTATCAACGTCAAATTTAGGGCCAGATTGCAGGCAATGATGTGCTATTGCTGTTAGGGTCACCTTTCCAAGCCTAATTGCTCTATCAAGTTCATCTACTTGTTGTTTCAAATTTCTTCCAGTTTCACCAATGTAGAATTGGTCACAGTCTTTGCATGATGAGTGGTAAACTACTCCAGATTTATCACCAGTTGGTGTTGGGTTCTTCAGTTTTGAGATGACATTACAGATGGCGCGTAGCGGTTTGTAGGCTACGCCATTCCGTGTGCCACGTACTATCCTGCCAATACTTTCAGAAAGGCCTGCGTAGTATGGCAGTACGCAATGCCCAAGAGTGTCTGGCTACTTCCGTTCTGTCTTTTTTGGCTCTTCCAAGGTTGGGAGTTTCCCCTTGTTGTACCCATTTTTGAGTATGTGCGTTGCATGCACACACACCAGGAAACTGGACAAATTGCACACAGAATTGTCTCCACACTACATGTGCACTTCATACCCGAGGAACAACCCAAATCCAACGTCACAGATGCTGTACACGGTACACACCACATGCCAGCAACCACTTGTACAAAACAATAACTGCAACAAACCTACGCACTTTGACGATGAGAAAAAAATGGGTTGTAAATTTGTCCAACAAAACATTGTCAGACACTGAAATGTCGGTCCTAAGAATAGAGTTAAATTTCAGCATAACCCCTGAATTCATACCTGTGGCTTGGATTGTTGTGAGTGTGGAGTCTGCCATTATCAATCTACTGGTGGAGGAGAAAACCACGATCAAGAACCATGTGGCTCAGACCATCGGAGCCTTTATACACACGAGTAAACTGAAACCTAACCTCTCGGTACTCGAGCTGAAGGCTATGAAAAGTCTCAGAAACAGGAGTGATTTGATCTTTTTCACCAGCAGACAAGGGCAGGGCAGTGGCAGTAATGGAGAAGGAATCATACTATGGTGAAGTCATATCACCACTGGAGGATGGTAAAATGTACCAAAAATTACCTGATGACCCAACTCCAAAACAACGGTCCTTGAACACACGATTGTCCATGCTAAAACGAGCAGACAGTCTGGGAAACCAGGACTACAATTAGCTTCACTGCAGCAACGGTTCAGCACCTAGACTGTATGGTCTTCCCAAGATCCACAAAGACAATGTCCATCAGAGACCCATCGTGTCCTTCATCAATGCACCATCTTACCGATTGGCAGGCTTTCTAGCACGTATCATTCGCAGACTTGTTGAAAAGACTGATAAAATGGTTGAGAATAGTGGTGAATTTGTCCAAAAGATAAGAGAGGTTAGAATCCAAGATGAAGAGACGATGGTGTCTTTCGACGTGGTTTCCCTTTTCACCAACATCCCATTTGATCTTGCAGTGAGCGTCACACTCGATCGGTTGAAACACTCAAACGATTGGAAAATGGCTTGTCAAAACAGAAAACTAACAAGTGAACATATTACCATCATCATCATCATCATCATAACAAGTGAAGGTTGACCATCATCTCAAGGAGATGGGGATGGGCCTGGTATCTGCCTGGGGGATGGCCAGACGGAGGCCCCTGGAGTACCGGTGGAAAGTGGACGCAGCGACGCGCTGTTCTGGCACATGCTCCCATACCTGACCTGAGCTGAAGATATTACGATCTTGCCTGGCATCTCTCTGATTGGTCGAGAGAGACACCAAGTCCTTCATTGAACTCCGCCCACCGCGAGCGTTATGGCATCAAGATGGAGCGAGGCGAAGGTGTTGTTGTTGTAGTTGAAAATGTAAAAGAAAACCCTGACTATCAAAATAACTCCACAGCGCACGAACATTTAATTCCCATTAGACTAGGGACGGAACCTTAACTAGAAACACGTACTTACCGATATAACATATCTTTGGGACCTGAATGTCGAGTGCTCAATGATCAAGGTTTCCAAATTCGTAACAATATATATATATATATATATATATATATATATATATATATATATATATATATATATATACAGTATATATATATATATATATATATATATATATATATATATATATATATATATATATATATATATATACAGTATATAATATCTAAACACAAACACAAACGCACGCACACACACATAAAAGCCCTGTGTATTTATTTCTCTCTCATGGAGGAAGTGACATTGCGTTCGTCACTGAAAGCACCCAACATCAGTGTTTGCACCCACCATTCACCGTTTTGTTTCCAATCAGGAAAGGTGAATTTATGCCGTCCAAAACTTTTACTACACGCTTCTGTATTCGGGTTGATTGCCTGACCGTTCCGGTTGTTTTCACAGTTCCAAAACTCGAGGTGAGACGTTTGTAATTTTTATTTGCAGGAAAAATCCAGACGGGTGAGTAAATTTTATTCAGTCTTTGGAATTCCGTTATCACTGAAAATAAATTTATTTCTAAAATAATCATACTTTTATTCATGAAACAAAAGGAAATCCGCAAGCCTGTGAGTTGTATTCCGAGTTGTATTCACAAACTTCTGAGTTGAATTCTGTATTCACACGTTACGTCATGTCATGGCTCAGCACAATCCGGCACACCGCACACGTCACGTCATGTCACGGCACGGCATAGCTCGGCACAGCTCGGAACGGTACGAAATGGCATGGCTCAGCACGGCTCGGAATTGTCTGTCATGGCACGGTCCGGCACACGGCATGGCTCGGCCCAGATGGTACGTCACGGCTCACGGCATGGAACAGATCGTCATGACTCAGAACGGTCTGGCATGCACGGCTCGGACAGTCCATCATGTCATCATGTCATGGCTCGTGGCATAGAACAGTTTATCACATCACAGCTTGGCTCAAATCTGAACGGTCTGGCACGGCACAGCGTGGCTCGGATCGGAACGGTCTGAAATGGCATGGCTCGGCCCAATTTTCGCTCTTTACATCATTTATTTAAAGGAACTTATCAAATCCAATAAAGCATGACTTGCGAATACAGAAATGTTTTATTTGCCATTTGAAATTCCGTTATCACTTTGAAAATATATATTTAAAATGATTGTAATTTTCTTTATGAAACAAAAGTAAATCCACAACACTGAGTTATATTCTTTAACAAACGAGCTGTGACCGTGGTGATTGAGGGGGGATTCCTCTTGGCCCCGTAATTTTTGATTGGTCCCCCCCCCCCCAGTAAATGTAATAAAGAGGAATAAATTCCTGTGTGCGGCTAGTGTGACAAAAATCTGACTTAAGCCCATGGAACTAATTGCGAACGCGGCAACAGCCCACTGAGCTATTGAGTCTTCGGAGTAACAACAGAACTTTCTCACACGAACACTGCAAGTGCAAGTGCAAACAACACTAACTCACACTCACATTATACATATACAATCGGATGTACCATTCTCTGCGACAGAGTGTCGGTGCTGCCGTGTATGGGCGGAGCGTGTATTGTATGGGCGGAGCCCCGAGTCACGGTTGGTAGTGGTCACATGGTTGTGGCTTCATACGTCACGACTCGCCCACTAGGGATTTGTAGCACCAGTAGCGTCAGTAGCAGCATGTGCTGTCATTACAGTGTCCTGTAGGTTGTGTGCCTGTAGAGTGCATCGAGTACGTAATAAAGCGGGAGTTACGGGCATCGTACGTCCACCCTCTCGCTCGAGGCAATAAAGCGGAGTTGTGCTATCCTCCGGCTCGTGTCTGCCTGCTCGCACCTCTGCCACGACATTACAGGCTTCATACGTCACGACTCGCCCACTAGGGATTTGTAGCACCAGTAGCGTCAGTAGCAGCATGTGCTGTCATTACAGTGTCCTGTAGGTTGTGTGCCTGTAGAGTGCATCGAGTACGTAATAAAGCGGGAGTTACGGGCATCGTACGTCCACCCTCTCGCTCGAGGCAATAAAGCGGAGTTGTGCTATCCTCCGGCTCGTGTCTGTCTGCTCGCACCTCTGCCACGACATTACAGTTTGGCGACGAGGCTGTTTCGGATAGACGCGTGCAGAGTGCCTAGTTTTCCTCGGTGTTGACTTTGAGTCTTTGGCCGGAGCAATTGGATTGTAGGGCGCACGGAGCGCCGGGAAAATAAGCGCAGTTCGCGTGGCACGAGTTCGATCACCTGGCTAGGAGCCCAGGGAAGCGCATCGCGAGTTTCGCCACACGGGTGAGGCATCTCGCCGGCACCTGCAAATTCACGTCGAGTGAACGACGGCCGGGCTCGGGGATCGTTTTATTTCTGGTTTGCAAGCCTCAGAAATGGTTTCTGCGATACCAATCGTTGCAATGCCACGGCTAAAGGACGAGGACATTACATTCAACTCAGAAGCGGCGTAGGCCGTCGCACAGACTCTGAGGGATGTCCCGGCTCTCGATGGCCAGAGCATGACAGGTGATCCGGGGGTCCGCGCGGTGTACCAAGCGCCCACGGCCGCACGCACAGTCTTCAGTGTCAGTCACAGTCTTCACAGTCTTCGTGACCAAACTTTGCAGCGCGGCCAGTCGGACGGCGATCTGACCACTCAGGGACATCTGCAGCCGGTACGAGGCAACCCCAGCGGTACGGGGCGAGACCCCTCGACCGGTGCGAGGTGTTGTGCATGACGTAAACTTTTACTCCCCGGGTCGAGTCCTGCAGCCTGGGCAAGGTTTTGTGGATGGAACGCGGATCGTGTTTCGAGTTGAGACCGGAGCAGCGGTGTCGATCATAAGCAAGCGCACCGCTCGTGCACTCCCCGGTCTACGCCTTTTCAGGTCTACCCTCGCATTGCACACGTATACCGGTGAAGCGCTACCAGCGGTTGGGCGGGGCACACGTCTTGGTCGTCCATCAAGGTCAGCGGGTCGCGCTCTCGCTGTGCGTGGTGCGAGGGGAGGGGCTTGCACTTTTGGGTCGGAGCGGGTTGGCCCGCATTCAACTAGACGGGACGGCGCCAGTCATTCACCTTGGACATCCCGTGCCGAGCCGATTAGAGTATCGGTGGGAGGAGGTTCCTGTTTCGGAGTTCGTACCTTCAGATGCACCTTGTCTCCTTCGGGCCCCGTACCTCCGTTTGGGCCCGGGCCTCCCTCGAGACCCGAGGGCGAGGTCCCAGCGGCAGGAACCGCGACGATGCAACATGGGTTTCCGTTCATTGCTTCCTGCAACTACGATATACGGTTCCCGAGCAACGGGGAGCATGCCAGCTGCAACGGGCTCTCGCGCTTGCGCTGCGCTCATGATATAGTGCACGCCCGTGTCGTTCAGGCGATTTCAGTGGGGGATTGGAGCGAGCCGGTCGCATTCAAGAAGTTCGCGGAACGCGACCATCGACGGTGTCCTCTTCGACGTTCAGATGGGGACCTGCACGCAAGTCGCCTCAACGTCGTGGCAACCAAGAGGCGTGCGCGCAGCGTGGTTCATGATTTGTTAATTGTTGCGTGTTTGATTCTCGCGGCACGAGTGATTCAGCATGGCGTTATGAAAGCAAATACCGACAGTCCGTGTGTGAGCAAGATGTGTTTGATTGGGATCAATGCTTTCTTTGATGTGAAGAGCTCGCGGACAATCGTTGCAAATAAAGAGATCTTTCAGATCTCGATCTTCGATGACAGTTCGCAGTTCGCTGCAACCTCATGTGTTAACATTATACTGTGGGAACGCGCTGTACGTAAAGAGAAGTTTGCCTCTGCGCAGACGATGTTTTTGCTGTTGTATGACCCTGATATGTATCCAGTCAATGCTGTTCGTCTGTATGGACGTGCGTTGAAGTCTCGGCTGGATTTGCTGCGACCAAAGGAGGTCGGTGGCAGGGGCGGTGTTGCGCCCGGGGCTGATGCGCGGTTTTGGTGTAGGATGGCTGGTAATAGAGCCGGCTAATTGCCTGGTTGGAGTCGATGGCGGGTAGCCGGTTCACTGTTCAGCGTCACCCCTCCCGTTACTCTCGCGGGAGCCGGGTGTTATCTTCCCAAGGCCGCCCTCCCCGCTGCTCCCGCCAGCGGCGGCGCCCTCGTGTCTGGCGGACTCGGCGTGTTTAACTGTTTCTGTCCATGGAGGGGGGGGGGGGACGAGCAAGCTTGGCGGCCAGGGGCGCAGGAGGTTCGTCGAAGCGTGTCACCTCGACCTCGCCGGAAAGCGTGCAAGCATGGGCCGCCTGGGGGCGCTTCTACAGTCCTCTGCATTTGGGATTCAACTCGCTCGCACCAACATAGCATATGTTGTGATGGGGATAGAAGGATGAATTATGTGCCAGATTAAAGCAACAGCATTAGTGTTACAGGTTGTGCAGATGAAGCACGTTTTTCTTTTGATCCATCTCGTCTGGGTGATTCTCAGCCCGACCATCACCCCAGGGTTAGATCAGGTGATGTGGTACTTGGGAGATTTTACATGATTGGTGTCATTTTGTTCCTCTTTGCTTGTTTGTGTCATATTGTCATAGTGTTTTTTCTTTTTCACCAGTTGCTTTTTTTTGTATCATGGTGCCAGTGCGTTTGCTAAATGCCATTTTGGCACTAGTTGCTTTCTGTGTTGTAGTGCCAATGATTTTTGATTATTGTCATTTTATAATCATACTTTTAGGGGGGAGGAGTGTCGTGTATGGGCGGAGCGTGTATTGTATGGGCGGAGCCCCAAGTCACGGTTGGTGGTGGTCACTTGGTTGTGGCTTCATATGTCACGACTCACCCACTAGGGACTTGTAGCACCAGTAGCGTCAGTAGCAGCATGTGCTGTCATTAGCAGTGTCCTGTAGGTCGTGTGCCTGAAGAGTGCATCGAGTACGTAATAAAGCGGGAGTTACGGGCATCGTACATCCACCCTCTCACTCGAGGAAATAAAGAGGAGTTGTGCTATCCTCCGGCTCGTGTCTGCCTGCTCGCACCTCTGCCACGACATTACAGGTGCTGCCAAAGCAGTTTCTTGGCAAGGGTTATGCTCGGGGTTTGCCATCCCTCTCCCAGCAGTAGTTAGGACAGGAATTCGTAATTTTTTTTCATGATGTTGGCAAGAGCTTGCCTACTCTTAAGAAGCACACCGTGGGATCTTTTGAACATCCATCTCAGGAAGAGCGCAAACACAATGATGAATCACCCTGCCTGTAAAACACCGTGATGGCAGTCCATAACTGGGTTGGGATTACAAACCAGGGTGAGACAGTTTAGAAGTATGTGCATACCCCCAAGCCATTTGGTTGGCGATTCGGACGATCTCAATGTCCAATACGGCTTGCCCTGATTTATGGGAGGTAATGCATGAACAGCATAGCCATTCATTAAGGCAACTGAATCTTTGAGTGAAGGGCAATCAGAATCAAACCCATAGTATGAGCATCACAAATCTTGACTAAGCCACAGGAAGTGATGCAAACATACTGTAGAGCTATGTGATGTGCACACATGAAGATAGCAAAGTACTTTTCACCAAATTAGGCCTTTCTGCCACTACCAATGGTGGCCTTTTCATCCTCTGTGTTCTTGTATCATTATGGATGGACAACCTTGCTTCATAATGTCTATAACCTACCTGGTGATCCTTCCTGAACTGTAACGGTATTGTTGTTTTAATAACAAGAGTTCCTTTCCAAGGAATTTCAACACAGGAGGAGGCCATTAGGTCCATCAATGCCCATGCAATGGTTGCAACATTTGGTTGTTTGTCCTTGCTCTCTCTCCTTTTAAATTACTGAGCATCAAGTAAGGAAGCACAATGTACCATTTTAAAAGTCTTTGCTCTGATTCGGCCAGGGTCGGGATGGCCGACCTCAGACTCCATGATGCCACCGAGTGTGGTTTTTCCTTAGAATCCGATGCTAAGATTTCCTTTCCTTTGTACCATTAAGGTCAATACTACTATATTTAAAACAAACTGTCCACTTTTATGTTACTTATTTTATGTTTAAAATACTGTATTCAAAAATACTTAACTTACCAGGTCAAGCACTCCAACGTTGCTCATCTACTGTTCGTGTGAAATCATTATTCTGAACATACACCTTGATCAAAGTCCTCAATGGTAAATACGAATTGAAAGCGAAATCGAATATGATAAGAGGCCATTTGGTCCATCATGCCTGTACCATATCCACACCGCAGCCATCCCCCCTGATCTTATGAGAAGATGCGTTGCTGGATGTAAGTAGGGGGCACCTTAGGGATCAATTATTTTTCATATCTACATCAATGCGTGTCATGTGACATCATTATGATAAAGCAGGTTCCGCATACATGTCTCTGTATCTCATATGGGTTCAGGATGTTCCAGGATAATAAAGGCATGCGGCATCCATCACAGCACGATTGTGCACTCCTTCAGCCATATCGCCACCAAACCTTCTGGATTACATAATTTAATCTGCTTCCTTTGCCAAAGCTGAATTCTTATCATCATATTCACAAGCATCCAAGAGCGTTTGCTGTAAGGCTGATACAGGTTTGACTTTGACCGAACCTGTCGTAAGTATAGTTTACCAAAGTTGTCCAATTTAAGCATAAAAATAATTTTGTCAGAGTTCAGCACAAGTTAATATTTTACCTTGAAAGTGCATTATGTCCAAGTTAGAAACAATTACTCCTGTGTTCTATCATTACCTTCGCCCACCAAAGGTGAACTGAGGTTATGTTTTCACCCGTCTCTGTTTTGCAAAATTGGAGATTTGCAAGTAGTATATTGGTCGGTTAACTTTGTTATTCAGTCTGTTTATTACTTACAAAATCAAAGATTTTCAGGTGTATTGGTCAGTTAACTTTGTTATTCTGACTGCTTGTTTGCCTTTCTGTCAACCGCCTACAGGCCACAATTTTAAACCGATCTTCACGAAACTTCATCACCTGGTAGAGTTTGTCATAAGCAAGAAGCCTTTGTTTTTGAGGTCAAAAGGTCAACATAGGCCAAAGGTCAACAACTGTCATATTTCTGAAATCTTCAATAATTGTCATCTGATTGACTTGAAATTTTAAGAGGAGTTGCATATTTGGTCATTGAATTCAACCAGCCAATTATTGAGGTCAACAAAGGCCTAAAGGTCACCATAGGCCAAAAACTAAGGTGACATTTATAAAATCCTCAATTTTCATCCAATTTACTTGAAATTTGAAGATGATTTGCATATCATGCAACTGAATTCAACCACCAATTATTCTTGAGGTCTCAAAGTCAAAAGATCAACAACAACAGACTAGATGTCTAAAATCGTCAATTTTCATCCGATTGACTTGGATTTTGAAGAGGATTTGCATATTTGGTCATTGAATTCAACTACCAAGTATTTTTTAAGCTAAAATTTGTTTTATGGATTTTGCAAGCATCATGCTATGCACGACAACTTTCTTATTTGTTTGTCTGTTTGTTACTTGCAAAATAGAAGATTTGTGTCAACTTCGTTATTCTGTCTGTCTATCTTGTCTGTCAATTGCCTGCAGGTCACAATTCTAAACTGATCATCATGAAACTTTACCAAGTTGTAGAGGTAGTCACAACTGAGAAGTATATTGATTTTGAGGTCAAAGTGTCTTGACCATTGAGATTTTTTTTTCACCATTGAGAGATTGGGGCAAAAACGATATGCAGCAGGATATCTCAAAAAGTTGTGGGCGGATTCAGACGAAACTTGGTGGACATGTTGGGTGTGTAATAACGGCGAATTGATTTGATTTTGGTTAAAATCTGGATCCAGATACTGAAATTGTTAAATTACATCTGCCACTGAATGTGGACTGAGGTTATGTTTTCACCCCTGTCTGTTTGATATTTAAAGTGATTCTTCACCACTAGTGGGGCAGATAACAGCAATTTTTGAGAGGAATCGTGCAAATGATGATACAAGCATCAAATTTGGCACATTTGTTCTCCAGGGGATTCTAATCAAATCTGCCCGATTGGCCTTTTGAAAATCCAAATTTTTCAAAATTTGGATTTTCAAATGGCCAATTGGGCAGATTTGATCAGAAAGCCCTGCAGAACAGAAATACCAAATTTGAGGCTTGTATCATAATTTGCCCGATTTTTCTACTATCTACTACACTACACTGAGAGATGGGACGACAAACGATATACATGGCATGATATTTCAAAAATTTATTGGGCCCAATACGTTCTACTGGATCAGGCTTTGTGTGGTGGAGGTATGTGCGCTACCGAGTGCTCTTCTAGTCTTTGTGTCTGTCTATGAGCATATGTGCTGTTGTGAAACTCTATACTTTCTTTATATGTGCTCCTTCGAGAGGAGGTTTGGCTGTGTGATGGATATCCTCCTTCATACACATATAGATCAATTACTGATAATGATCAGACAGGTATGCCTGGTGTTGGCTTGATGGTTAGGGTGGCAGGCTTGGGATCCGAGGGTCTTGAGTTCAAATCCTCCTCGGTTGTTGAATTAATACCAGATGGGGTTGGCTCAGCCTGTCATCCTTCTGAGGTTGGTAAAATAAGTACCAGCTTGCTGGGATGATTGAGCCAATTGAGTATCCTGTGCCGGAGCGGCGACCAATTTAGGATTGTGCCAGGTCGCCCAGGAGACTGCTTTGGCAGCACTGACGCTCTGTTCAGAGTAATATATGGTCCCATTGGATGGATGGATGGATGGATGGATGGATGGATCAGACAGGTTAACCTTTACTATATAGTACACAACAGAGTGTGGAAGGTATTTCGAATTTAGAAAAAGACAGCAAGTACTATGTATAATACTAACAATAATAATAATGAATAATAAAAATAATAATACCATTCCTTTCGCACCATAAGGTACATTGGGAAGGAGTACAGTCTTGGATGGGTCACTACTCCAATGCAGGTTAACTCAAATGGTTATTACCCCAGTAAGCTTGTACTCATTTTGCAAACTTCAGAAGGATGACATGCTGAGTCAACCCCACCTGGTTAAATATTAACGGCCAACAGGGGCTCCAACTCAGGACCTTAAGCTCCCAAGCCACCCTAACCGCAAAGCCAACACCAGGCAGAGGTAATATGTATGATTCCAATTAATTCATCGCATATAATTTCACAGGCAATGATTAATACAATATTTAATGCAGAGTAACAGGCAAAAATATGATAAAATAAAGACCACTCTACTGACTACGACTACTACTCCTACTACATAAATAATACAGGTATGTCCAGGGTGTTTATGAGCTCCACTGGATACTACACTGCCTCTCGTTATCAAAGTTGATAATATAATTTATTGAAAATCAAATGTTATAATTAAAAGTAACCTGTATGTTTATGCAGTGGCACAGGTGTTTGTGCTTGCACATGCACAGACTGGGAACCCTGTAGGTTTGAAATTTTCTTGCATCTCCATTTTCCAAGAGGATTCCAATGGAATGCACTATGATGGGGCCAATTCTATTGATGGACAGAGACAGAAATTACAAGTTGAAATACACACACACACACACACACACACACACACACACACACACACACACACACACACACACACACACACACACACACACACACACACACACACACACACACACACACACCATGACCGAGATAGTTTCATTACAGATATGGATATGGGAATTTATTGTGACTGATTAGCCTCACACATTCCTGACAGAACACAACTCACAAGCAATGGGAACAGTGCTGTGTCAGTGAGTGATTGAGTTTGCATTGGTTCTTAGATCTACTACTATAATCTGTATACTCCAGTATGGTTCTGCTTTGCTAAACACTCTGTCTTGTTGTAGCTGCAGCAACTCTTGGTTCATGGCACAACCATCATACCATTGGGCATAACGAACGAAATGACTCGGTATGAGCAATGTAGCAAATCGGATGGTTTGAACGCAGTTGCAACTGGTGCAGCTAACAATGGCACAAGAATCTTAAACAGAAACGTACAAGGTACACATATTAATGGGAATGGATATATTGATGGATTGTTTTTCAAGAAGGTACCAGGGGAATGGAAACCCATGTCTTGTTGCAAATTGGGAGAGTAACGTTTATATTCCATTGCAAGGTGCAAAGCACTAACTTGCGAGAGATGTAGGCTAAAGTTTCCACCTTTGGTAAGAGGTGAGATTTGGGATTTTGAATTAATTCTATAAGCCATCTGGTCAGACCTTTGGCCTTGCAGGGCTCTCAGGTCTGCACTGATCATAATAATGCTACACAAAGTGCAATGCCAGGAGGTTGGTTGACTTGAATACCGGCCATGGTGTCAATGTATTTGTCATGATGCATTTTGGAATTTGTCTTTAGCTGGTAAAATTGCCTTCAGCAGTTCAACTCTGCGGCCACTCGATTGGCATGATGCAGACATCGGACCTGCTCTGAACTGTCCAGGTAACTGTTAATTACATCATGCCTGCATTATGTGCAATTTTTTTTTGTAAACAAAGTCAAGGCTCATGGAAGAACTTGAACATTGAACATATCAGTATGCAACAGAACAAAAGTAACAGTACAGAGAGGGAGAAAACATTAACAGCAGTATTGAATAATAAAATACAAATAGACTTGGACTGTGTGGGTGTGACCGTGTGAAGAGGAATGTGGGCGTAGGGGAGGACACATGAGGTGGACAAGATGGATGCAGAAGGTGGACAAGATCTCAGGAAGGAAAAACTGGAAATTTGGATGGAGGTGGGTTTGGTGGTCAGAGTGGGGGACATTAATGGGAGTAGAAAAGATCATGGTTTGGATGGGGGTGAACAGCTGTCTTGAAGACCTGGAGGGAAGATTGAGATTGAAGAGAATGTGGAAGTTCATTCCACAAGTGGGGAAAAAGTGGAACGCATGAGTGGAGGTGAGCATTGATCCTGGATTTTGAGAGTTTCAGCAGAAGGGAGTTTATGATGGACTGTGTGTGCAATACAGAAACCTGGAGGGGAGGACAAAGTGTGGAGAAGGCAGAGGGTGCAAAAGCAGAGACAGAGACCACCAACCTGTTTGGGATGGGAAAATTATTTTTACCTTCCTAGCATTAAAGGAAAGAAGACTGGGAGCCTTTGTGACTTCCAAAAGTCTTCAGGCTAAAGTACAAAACTCCAACTTTAGCCTTCCCATAAATCACTGACTAATAGAATGACAACAGCAAGAGTCAGGACACAGCTTCATTTTGCTCCTTCAATAACAAAATTAAAATGCAAATCAGTGGGCTCAATCATTTACTCCTTCCGATCCATTCTCTATCTGCACCAGTGCTCAGTCAATCAATGCAATCAAAAGGTTCATTGCAAAAAAAAAAGTGTTTCCTTGAGAAGCAAAAAGCTACTACAGTTTAAACTTCAGCAAATCAGGTTATTGGAAATGTGTTTTATTCGGACCGCTGTTCAATTGGCACTTCTACAAGTATTGCACTCTCTCAAGTCTGAGTAAAATCAATAACCGTACATTGAGAGAAAATTCACTTTCCTGCTATGCATTGTGTCGTATAAATACGGGACTTTCAAAATGATGTATGAACGCTAATGAAGCTTTTTGCGCATGTGTTGCGTGTCCAACATTTTGCGCATCCAACACCAATACAGCAGTTAGAAAATGGAGCATCATATAAATACGTCAGAGTAAAAGAGGGCCACCAAATATATCATGAACAAATGTGCAAAACAGTTTCCAAAGAATACCTGATAATGAAATGCATGATCATGAATGAATGAAGCTGATAATGAAAATGTACCTCCCTCCCCAAGAAACAAAATCAAAGCCATAAACCAACTCGCATTACCAGTATTCCAATACAGCTGTGGAATAATAAACTGGCCCCAAGCAGAAATCAATAAGTTAGACATCAAAACAAGAATACTTCTTACTATCCACAAATCTTATTCAAAAACCAGTGCATCCCGAGAATGTACCTGCCGAGACGAGAGGGAGGGAGCGGCCTGATGGAACTCAACAAGTAGCACAGAGCGACGAGTGTTTGACTAGCTGAGTGTGTGAAATGCTCAACAGACTATCGGATTCAATTTGCAAATAAACATGAACACAACGAACCTGAAAAAGCATCCCTACCTCACCTTGCAAAGAATTTCCAAAAAACAGGTGCAAATAGAAGATGCCGCACAGAATAATGAAACTGCGGCAAATACAGCGACAACGATTACAAAAAGAAATATCAACAAATATACACCAACAACTGGGGAGAACGACAAAAGAGCAGGAAGATACAAAAAAAGAAATTGGACAGAGTGGGGATCGACAAAGAAGACTCACTGAAATGACTGAGAAGAGGCCACCTCAACTGCGACGGAGAACGAATCATAATAAATGCCCAAGATCAAGGACACCACATCAATGGATTTCAAAAGATGGCGAGACCGAGTCAGATGGACAAGTAAGTGTTGGTTCTGCAAGACAGAAACAGAAAGTACTCATCACCTGCTTTCAGGATGCAAAAAACTATTATCAGAACAACTTCACACACAAAGGCACAACAATGTATGCAAAGTGATTCATTGGCAAATCTGCAAATATTTGAACGTCCCAGTTCCAGAAAAGTCATGGAAACACGAACTCAGGGCAATCATTGAAAATGAGGACGTCATGCTCACGTACGACCTGATGATCCCATCGAGTGTGAACATAGAAAACAAAGCCTTGCGATCGGACATTGTTCACATTCGCATGACCAAAAAGGAAAATACAGCATTGCTGATTGAAATATCAGTACCCAGAAATCTAGTCTTAAATGATCCAGAAATCAAGAAAATAACCAAACATTTAACCTCAAAAATGAGATCTTGGAAGATGAGTGTCAAAATTGCACCAGCGTTAATGGGAGCAACAGGAATAATAAAGAAGAACCTCACTGAGATTTTAAAACCCATCCCCATGAAAATTACTACAAGCGAACTACAATTGGAGGCAGTCCAGGGTTCAGTGAGAATCCTGAAAGGAGCCCTCGGAACAAAACTTTGAGAACAATAAAAGTTGAAGTGCTTGGTCCATGAAATGTGATCCCTTACTGAAGAGGAGGTGGATACTTTGAGTCCTCAGAGAACTCTGTTGCACCTCCTGAAACCCACAAATGGAGACAACCATCAGTACTTATGAAGGGAGATGCCACACAGTCAGGCTCAATCCAACCAGGTTTAATACAAACCATGAACAGCACTCGGTCCAGTTGGAGACACAACACGCATCCTCTACCCTGCGACTATCCTACAGATTTCAATTTTTTGACCTCAGTCTTGCCTGCTGGGTACTGTAGATATAAAAGGTGGTGGTGGCTTCATTTTTGAATATGGATGTTCCCAACTACAACTGTTTTTGGCAGATAATTCCAATTGTTTACAGGCCTAGTGACACATGGAAAAATGACCCACTCCCTCCAATTTTTTTAATGATAAAATGAGAGAACAGGCTTTTGTAAATGGGGGATTTGAACTAAGTTTTGGGATAAAAATGGAGAATTCCTTTCCAAGACATCGTGTGACTCAGGAAGATAGAGCACATCTAATGAGCTCCATTTCAGAATTATGGGGTCAATTTTATAACATGCCTGACTTCCAAAAATGGCACCCAATAGATATTCTTCCTAAAACACGCAATTTGGTGTCTGTCTGACCACGATACATTTGGTTGTTGCTTCACCAATCTCATCCAAACTTGCCAGGGGGACCAAGGGTCACACGGTGGAGGTTGTAGTGACTTCATTTGTCCCCTCCCCAAGGAGGTCTTCAGGCTTGGACAAACAGTGTGTTAAGGTGCACAGATAGCTTATCGTGGCGTTTTTCCAAGGCTGCTTCTCATCACAAAAGTAATATTAATAATAGCATTAACCCTCTCGTGTTCAGTTGTCTTACCCTTCCTCCCGCCCTTGGTTTACTGAAGCTTGTGGCGAGGCAGTTGTCCTGAAACAACTTGCCTTTGCCTCATGGAAAGCAAACCCAACTGAGGGCAATCTCAGTTCTTTCCACAAAGCTCGGAACAAGTGTGTAGCTACCCTCAGGAGAGCCAGAAAACAACATCTTTCTCATCTCAAGTCTGAACTCTCAAACCTCTCTCCCTCCTCAAAATCCTGGTGGCGTTTAATCAAATCTGTTTCTGGTGTATGTTCCCCCTCCATCCCCTCCCTTACCTCAAATGGCCGCACTGCTGATTCCACACGTGATAAAGCTGAATGTCTAAACTCGGTGTTTGCAGCTAAATCTTGTGTCCCAAACCCATCACTATCTCTACCCACTTTACCCAGTCGCACCCAACTGTCCCTGGACTCTGTATCCTTTTCTCCTGACAAGGTGGAGAGCTTGCTTTCAAACCTCGAGGTAGATTCTGCAACCGGTCCAGACGGCATCAGCCCACGTGTCCTCAAAGCCTGCTCTTCTGCTCTTGCTCACCCTCTCTCTGTTCTATTCACCCTCTCATTTTCCCAAGGTCATCTGCCATCTGCTTGGAAATCTGCTAACATCACTGCCCTGCATAAAAAGGTGCAAAAACAGATCCCTGTAACTATAGACCAATCAGCCTTCTCCCAATCATCAGCAAGGTTATGGAATCCATCATCGCTTCAGACATGAAATCCTTCCTCTTCTCCAATGGCTTGATTTCCAATCATCAATTTGGTTTCAGACCAGGTCACTCTACCCTAGATATGCTGCTACTGCTCTCCCATCAATGGATGGAGGTCCTCAATGCCAGACAGGAAATCCGAGCCGTATCCCTGGACATATCACGTGCTTTTGACACAGTCTGGCACCCTGCCCTACTCACCAAACTCTCTTCCCATGGTATTCAAGGCCATCTCCACTCATGGGTGTCAGACTTCCTCTCCTGTCGCAGTCAACGTGTGGCCCTAAATGGAGTTCTTTCATCCCCTCTTCCTGTGCAGGCTGGAGTTCCTCAAGGTAGCGTTCTGGGCCCTGTTCTTTTTCTGGTTTTCATCAATGATCTCTCGGACTCTCTGGAAAATCCTCTATTTCTCTTTGCCGATGACTCAACCCTCTGCCGTACCATCTGTCATCCCTCAGACCGGCAAGCAGCAGCTTCTTCGCTCACTGCAGATCTGGATAAAATCACAAACTGGTCCAACACGTGGAACATGTCTTTCAATCCAGACAAATCTCACACTCTCACTATGTCTCTTCGAAAGGACCGTTTACAAAACCCCCCATCCACTTTCTCAACAATCCTCTGGAAGAAGTCTTTTCTTTCAAGCTTCTGGGTCTCACTATCTGCCATGACCTTTCCTGGGAAAGTCACATTTCCAACCTTTCCTCAAAAGCCAGTCGCCGACTGGGAATCCTCCGTCGTGCAAAGTCCTTCCTCGGCCCTCTTGAGCTCCTGACCACTTACAAAGCTTTTGTCCGTAGCCTGATGGAGTACTGCTCTCCCTCTGGGCTGGTGCTCCTGCCTCCCACCTTTCTCGACTTCACGCTGTCGAAACCAGGGCTTTTAAGATCATTGGCATCTCCCGCAATGAAGCTGAGTCTTTGGGCCTCTCACTCAATCACCGCAGGTTGGTCGGTGGTCTTTCTGTCTTCTACCGACTCCTCTCCAGCCTTGCCCCCCCCTGCTCTCTCTGCGATTTGTCCCAACCACATTTCCACAGGGCGCTCAAGGTCCGCCAATAACTTCTGGTAAAACTACCAAAATCACGAATCACTGCTCATCTTCACTCTTTCATTCCTCTTTTTTCCCGCCTTTGGAATAAACTTCCTCACTCTATTCTTTCCCATTCTTCCCTTCAGGCTTTCAAAACAGCTGTTCACCACCACCTCTTATCTTCCCCCATCCAAATCCTCGATCTTTTCTACCCCGATAATCCACCCAAGCCCACTTCCTTCAATTCTCCTGCTTTCCTTCCTGAAAGTCCCTTTAATGTCCATCTTCCCCTCGCCATGTTCCCCGCCCCATCCCCATCCCTCTCCCTTCCACAGTTCACCTGTGTCTGTTCCCCAATGTTTTGTCCCTTCCACTCCCGCCCCTCTTGTCTCATGCCTCCTTGCTGTGAGTTGTGTGTTAGCTCTCATACGAGCCTCGACCAAGGTATAAAAAAAAAAAAAAAAAAAAAAAAAAAAAAAAAAACATAATATTATTCTGTTAATGTTATTAATGTAACTATTCTCTCAATTCTTTCCAACATATCATTAGCTTTTTAAACAATCACCCCTATTGTTTAACATTAAACTAAAAGAAATCTGGAGAAAACCCGACATCTTGCAGACATTCTATGCTTATCGCGTTCCCCACAGATGAACGGATCCGATCTGCCTCAACTTGCTCTGCTTCAAGATAAAGTGATAAAATGAATCTTTATGCATCAATGATGTAACCAACTGCCTGTTTGATTTTCCAAGCCACAACATTTTGTGGACGACATGGATTGTTTATAACTCATATCTTGAGGCCTCATATGTCATTTTCCGGGGTTGTGGCTTCAAGTGTGACGTGCGATATTGTCCCTGGAGACCCCTACGACCCAATTGTGACCTTTCTTTGACGCATAACCCTATTCGTAATGCACATTCTCACCTCTAAGCTGTGGGGCCTGGATTCAAATCCCAACCCAGCTATAAACTGTCATCCAAGTGTTTCACAGGCAGGGTGATTCATGAACGTGTGCTGTCCCTCCAATGGACATTGAACTGGGCATCCCATCTGCCGACATAAGTTGGCGGACGTTAAACATCTGTGTCTTTCTCAATGGGTAGGTGAGCTATCGCCGGTACCTGAACAAATTCCAAATTCCTGCTCTAACCTTTGTTGAACATGAGGCCTGGCCAGCTGGTTCGTGAAAGACTTGGGACATGCTTCCCTCGGCCAACCCGACAACAGCATGGGAATAATTTTGGCTTTTAAAATGATGAAGAAGAATATTAATCCACTGTAATCTGCATGATCATAGCGGACATGCACATACACATACCCATCCATCCATCCATCCATTGGGACCATACTCTGTGCAGAGCGTTGGTGCTCCCCCGCTAGTCACCCCCCTGGCTTCTCCGAGAGTGAGCGGGTGTTTCTAGTCATGTAAAAACATAAGTCGTCACCAAATAAGCATCAAAACGAATTTTTCAGCAGAACCAAATACAACCGACGATAAAAAGGGGGGCAATGGACTGAAGAAATGTGGAAAATTCCATCACAGTGAAACACAATCACATGGAAATGGAGGCAAACTTGAAACAGCAACAGCTTTGAAATTCGAAATTCAAAAAATTTCAAATTCAAATTCAAAACGTGGGGAAACCCCGCGAATGTTGAAACCGTGAATGTGGGGGCATTGTTTCAGTGGGCAATGGGGGGGGATTGGTTCCAGGGATTTCTCAAACCGTGAAAAATCCACGAATGTCGGGGTAAAATGTGTGAGTGTTTTATTATCGTTGCAATGGGGCCAAGGGGGATAACATTATCGGTTCATGGTGGTCCCTGGTTCAAAGGGGAAAGTTTTTGAAGTTTAAAATGTTGGTGACCACGAATGCACGATTTCAGCTTCATTAAAGATGTTTACAAATAAAACCAGAGAGTTGGTGTCAAAACCACCCAATGCTCGCCTGTTTATACATTTATCGTTTTTAAAAGACGAGTCTAATAATATTTTTATAAAGCATCGCAGTGAAGTCTGATCCAAATAATTTTAAAGCAATATATGTATTTGTATATTGTAATCAGTAAAAAATAGTGTGGTAGATAAAAACATTAGAAAGGAAATAAATTGCACCAAAAACTTTAACATTTTCACACTCACAATGACGCTCATGCTCACGCCGGGGTATCGCTATCGCTCTCTGTTCTTCGAACAGGCGAGCTAAAAAGTTCAGACATCACCCATGCCTTCCTGTTCACCCTCCAGTACACGGGCAGCACCTGCTTGTTTTTGTTCTTCAGCGTACGTGGGTTCAGTGAACAGAAGAGCATCATGGGCTTTACCATGAAGTCCCCTTCGGCGTTTGCACAGAGAAGGGATACCCGGTCCTTTGCGGCCTTGAAGACCCTGCTTTGCTCTCGTGCTGTGAGATGAACGTTCTGGTCGGAATCTTTTTCCAAAACAAGTCAGTCTCATCAGCATTAAAGACTTGCTCTGGCAGGTACCCCATCTCCTCAATGAGGCTCGCGAGTTCTGCAAGGAATGCCTTGGTCGTGTCGTGGTCCGCAGAGCCACGCTCCTCTACAAGCTTGACGTTGTGCACATTATATCGTGCTTTGAAGCAGTGGAACTATCCCCTGCTCACTGTAAACGGGCTGGAGGTGCTGCTTGTACCTGCCGTGCTCATGCTTGCACCACCTGTGCCAGAGAGATGGTCGTGCAGGAGCTTTGCCTTCTCGCGTATGAATGGTCCGCTTAGACTAGAGGCATACCCTTCTGAGTGTTATCTTCGATCCTTGAGAGCCATTTTCAAAGAATGAATGGAGCGAGAAGCAATACACAGGTCAGAGCAAGGGGATGAAAATGATGGCGATCCAGGATGAGGTGAGTAGTCTGCACATTGTTTCTGGGGAATTTTTACGGGTGATGCTGTATTCAGCAGCTGATAATAGATGTGGTGAGTGATGCCATTGTCTAATTAGTCAGTATGTAGCTATCTGCTAATTATACCAACTAGCATAACCCGCGCTCTGCGCGACATGTTGGGGTAGGTGTGTTTGAGAAAGGAACTGATGCAGAGTATCAGTAGTAATTTTACTTTAATGCAGTAAGTGGAATACGATTTCACTGTTTCAGAACCATTTTATTTACTTTTTTTTTGTACCATGCACCTCATATGGTCTTTGAGATAATGTAAGCCGAATATCACGTTACTCAAGCGCAGAACAAAGTCGAAGATAGCGCGACACGAAACCACAAACTCGGAAATAATATACAAGATAGATATGCTGAACGTTTTCATTCTTTAACTCCCAGGACATGACGTCTTTCCTATCTGCAGGCAGATTATGCTGATCGTGTTTAAAATGTAACAGCTCAGATGGTGCTGTTTGTAGCAAGATGGTAATTTACACTAAGATGTGCTGAATGTTTCCATTGTGTAATGTCTGTATGTGGCGACCTGGTAATTACAAGATACATCAATAGGTGCTGTTAGTGTTTTCATTCTGTAAGTAACTCACGGAGGGGGGGGGGGAGTCATGGGGAATGACGTGTTACATTGGAGAGACGTCCCACGAAACTATGTTTATCCCGCGAAGCTACAACACAGCATGTACTGTTCCAAATGTTTAAAGTGCACATGGTGAGATGTCCACGAAACTCTTTATACCACGAAGCTACAATACACGTACATGAAGCATGTCATATTCGTGGCTCGAGAATGATGTTTTTCGCGTGTGTACAGTATTGTACTGAATGTACGTCCAGCTGCGTTGTGCATGGCTTGTGGAAGATATGTTTTCGAACTGTGCTCTGCTCGTGGCTCTTGAAAGAAATAAAAATCACCGCGAATACGTGGGGCAATTTCGCGCGAATGTGGGAGCATGTCGCAAATTATCAACCGCGAATACGTGGAACCTGCGAATGTCGGGGTCCGGGTGTGTATATAAATATCTTCTTCTTCTTCCTCTTTCGGCTTGCTCCCGTTAGGGGTCGCCACAGCGGACCAACTGTCTCCATTTCGCTCTATCCTCCACATCTTCCATTGACACTCCAACCACCTGCATGTCCGCCCTCACCGCATCCATGAACCTCTTCTTTGGCCTTCCTCTTCTCCTCCTGCCTGGCGGCTCCATCTTCTCTCCATCATATCAGCCAACTCTCGCCCTTTGCCAGTCATCGTCCCAACATTCAGAGTTCCAACTCTCACCTCCACACTTCTACCCTTCCCCCTCTCCCACTGCCTCCGGACTCGCCTTCCCCGTCTCCTTCTCCTCCTTCGCCCAGCAGTAGCACAATTTCCACTGGTACCCTGCTGACCACCGGTACCGGTGGCGGTCGTTGGTAACCCGGGCCTCGACCGATCCGGTATGGAAATTCGTTTTGTTGTCCGCATAATGATTTGGCATAGGTTTTTACGCCGGATGCCCTTCCTGACGCAACCCTGGTCGCCTCTTACGACACACAGGGATATGGTACACCTATTCTAACCGGGGCATACACCGGGCCCAGTACAACTGGTGCTCATTTCGCCGACCTCGGAAGGATGGCAGGCTGAGTCAACCCCCTGGTGTTTTCGACTTGGTTTATATATATTTATATATATATATATATATATATATATATATATATATATATATATATATATATACATATATATATATATATATATATATATATATATATATATATATATACATATACATACATATATTAATTCAGTGTCCCAACGGGGCTTGAACTCAGGACCTCTTGGGTCCCAAGCCACTGCCCTTACCACTGCGCCAACACCAGGACTGTGTGTATATAAATATATGTATATACATATCTATCGTAATAAATGTCAGTGTGTGTCAGTCAGTCAATCCGTCAGTGTGTCTCCTCCACAACGCCAAATCTATAAAACCTAGCAGCCTGAAACTTTGCATACATACAAAGAAAACTCCAAGGAAGTGCAAGAGTGAAAATTGGTTGCTTGGGTTAATCGAAATACCCCTTTTGAAGATAATTAACGGCCTTATTTAATTATACCCTTAGCCAGGTGCATCCTTGGCCACCATGCTCTCAATGGGGTTTTAAGGCACATCCTTGGTTTCCTCGCTGGGTTTAATTCCCCATTTTTTTCGGCCTGCTCAACAATGCCTTGAGTAAGAACAGGCCGCAATGATTTCTTAACAGGTGTATAATCGCAAATGTAAATTGACTCCGGTGTAACCAATCACCTTCAAAATCACACACCAAGTTGATTGGCTTCCACCTGTGTTAAATTGTCATGATTCTGATCATTTCTGAATAAAACTCAGCTGTTTCTGCAGGTTTCCTCTGCTGGGTGGTGCATTTCACAGAAATACTGAACCATGGGACCCAAGGAGCTTTCAAAAGATGGGATAAAGTTGTGGAAAAGCACAGATGAGGGAATGGGTATAAAAATATTTCAAAGGCCTTGAATATCCCATGGAGCACACTCAAGACAATCATTAAGATGTGGAAGGCGAATGGTACCATCAAGACCCTGCCTAGAAAAGGCCGTTCCTCCAAAGTAGATGACCAAGCAAGGAGGAGACTGATTAGAGAGGCCACCAAGAGGCCAATGGCAGCTTTGAAAGAGATACATGCCTCACTGGCAAAGACTGGTCACTGTGTGCAAGTGACAACAATACCCCAAGTGCTCCACAAGTCTGGCATGTATAGTAGGGTGGCAACAAGGAAGCCATTATTCAAAAAAGCGCACATTAAGTCCTGTTTGAGGTATGCAAAAAAACACTGGAGATTCTAAAGCCATGTGGCAAAAATGTTGTGGTCTGACAAAACCAAGATGGAACTTTTTGGCCTAAATGCAAATTTTTACATTTGGCACAAACCCAACACAGCACATCACCCAAAGAACACCATCCTTACTGTGAAGCATGGTGGTGGCAGCATTATGTTATGGGGATGTTTCTCAGCAGGGACTGGGGCACTTTTCAGGATAGAAGGGAAAGCGGATGGAGCAAAATACAGAAAAATCCGAGAGGAAAATCTGCTGCCTTCTGCAAGAAAGCTGAAATTGGGAAAGAAGTTCATCTTTCAGCATGACAACGACCCGAAGCACACAGCCAAAGTTATACTGGAGTGGCCAAGGAACAAAAGATAAATGTCCTTGAGTGGCCCAGTCAGAGCCCCGACCTAAATGCCAATCGAAAATCTGTGGCATGACTTGAAGATTGCTGTCCATCAACGTTCCCTACGCAACTTGACTGAGCTTCAACAGTTTTGTACAGAAGAATGGGCAAATATTGCCCAATCAAGGTGTGCAAAGTTGGTCGAGATATATCCCAACAGACTCACAGCTGTAATTGCTGTTAAAGGTGCTTCCACTAAGTATTAACTCAGGGGGTGGACACTTATCCAACCAAGATATTCTCGTTTTGTATTTTTTCATTAATTTTCTAAAATTTGTAGAATTTGTTTTTCACTTGGAAGTTGTGGGTCACGATGTTTAAATATAGAGGGAAAAAGTCTGTTTTAATGCAATTTAATTCCAGGCTATAAAGCAACAAAAGGGGAACATTTTGAAAGGGGGTGTACACTTTCTACAGACAGTGTATATATGCACAGATATACAAGTGCACATATAATAAATGTAAGTGTGTCAGTCAGTCAGTGTGCGCGTCTCCTCCATATTTCCAAAACAATGAAATCTAGCGGTCCAAAACATTGTATGCATACAAAAGGAACTCCAAGGGATTGCATGAATGAAAACTCAGTGTTTGGGTAAATTTAAACACCCCTTTTGAAGATAATTAATGGCTTACCTTCATGAAAGGCTTATTTTTGGTCAGCCCAACTTCACCTCGCAGGGGTCTAGCCACCATTTTGATTCGGCCTACTCAAAAAGACTTGCCTTGGAAACAAGATATACTCTCACGGACTAATGGAAGTATATAATCAAAATATGATTTCGGATTTGAGGATTGGATCTCGTGTTCTAAATAACTGTCAAAATCTGGAGTGAAATCTGAAAATTTAAAGAAATTATTGATTTTTATAACTAAGCTTATATCTTAAGCTTTACGCTTCAAGGGAACGTGATCTGATCTGAATCCTTATTAATGATCTGAGCTCAGGCCGTGAGAGAAAAGGAATGATTTCATACGATCAACTGCAATGATTGATTCCATGACGTTGCTGATGATTGGAAGTAAGGTCTGTAGTTAAGGGGATCAGTTTTTCTACCTTGTTAATGTAATGCAGCGATATTGGCTGGCTTCCAAGCAGATCGAAGATGACCTCACACAAATGATAGGGTTAAAAATAGCAGAAAGAGGATATGCAACACAGCAGAGTGGGTTCTTAGGACACGTGAGCTGATGCCGTCCAGTCCAGTTACAGAATCAGAATCGAGGGGTGGGGAGAAAGGGTGGGGGTATGAAGGAAGCTCGGGGGGGGGGATTGGAGAAGGCATACTAAGGAGGAAGGTGTGATGTGATGAGGTGAGAGGCAAATAAAAAGGAGGGACATGAGGTGGAGGGATACTTAAGAGGGGGATACCACGTGGACAAGTAGAAAAGACGAGAGGGAGGGTATTGAGATGGAGGGGTTTTAAGATTGTTAATGCACATGATGAGGAATCGATGGTCATGTGTGGGCAACCTCTGCAAACTTGACTTCTCATTAATCCTAATTTAGAGATGTGGAGAGAGATATCATGGGAGAGTGAAATGAACGATTGTTGAAAGCATGGAGGAAAGTGGTGCTGTCGGTACAAGGTGACGGTCAATGGACCAAACGTTCAGTAGTGAGATAAGTTTGTGAAACAATCCTTGTGAAGAAGATGATGAAGAAGAAGGAGATTTTATGATAAAGCAGAATACTTGGGTGCTCCTAAAGGAGAAATAAGGAAAGTGAAGCATTTTTAGAATGCGAATAAAAGATTTTAAGGGAGGAAGCAAATCATTCAATAAATATTGAGTTTATCGGTATGGAGAAAAGGAAAGGATAAAGAATGATGAAGGAACAGAATATAGGCAGAACAAGTTTGAAAATGCAAACAACAACACAGGGATAAAACCAGAACAATCCATTTGGTAGAGTGCATACCTGGCCAGGCTGAAGTTTGCATTTTGTATCCCACTGATAGGCCGGATCCGGATCCGGAGCTGAACCAAAATTGAATTGATTTGTCCTTGTCACACACCCAATCTGTCCACCAAGTTTCGTCCGAATCCATCAACAATGTGTTGAGATATCCTGTTCACAACAGACAGACAGACAAACAGACAGGGGTGAAAACATAACCTTCGTCCACCTTAGGTGACGGAGGTAAAGAAACAGAAAAACACGATGGATCTGGTGCAGAAAATTTAGCTTGCATTAGATGAAGGAACTGAACGACCCCATATTGAACACGCTCAGACCTGGAAATGTCATTTCACAAATGGTCACCAATTTGAAATGTGATATCAAACTTCAAATTGAATTGGCGATATACAAATATTTAGTCTGGAACTGGCTATTTGAAATATTGATAGAGACTGTCGAAATTTATGCATAAATAAAATACCGACAGTAAAACGTACATGCTCTCCCACACGAAACCCACCTTAAAACGCCTCAAAAACACGATGGGCGAGTGTCGGCCAATCAAGGAATGAATTCCTCGGTAATGGTTTGTGGGGTGAGTACTGCCAACCAGTGTCGGTGCACGTGGCAAACCGCTCATTCAAACTTTTCATTAAATGTATTTAATCAAATTCAAGGAAAACTGCTTTGTAATCCTTTGTGAGTATACACAATTTTTGTTTTTCAACCAAAAATGTTGGGGGGGGGGATGATAGACATGCTGCCCCCATTCTCTAAGAAGTGTGAGGTGTGAGGTGTGTGTGTGCGGGGGGGGGGGGGTGAGACACCCCCCTGTCCCCTACCTACCTGTCCCCTGTCCCCTACCGATCGAGGCCCTTACTTGTATGTCTATTAGGTTTTGTTTGATTTACATTTAAAATAGGAAAGATGATTTTGGTACAACCTGTATATTGTATTGCCTCTACTTTAATACAAAACTGCTTTTTATATACGACAGGTAGCCTTTGATTTTGCCATTTATTTGGTGTTGAAATGAATTTCGGAGGTTGATGTGGTGGGGTGATCGGCAAAAGGCGTTTATTTCCATTTTCTAATAAGAGTTGTTTTTATCATATTTATCACATTAACAAATCATATTATCAGCAAATTGTTTTGGCAATGCATTTTTTGATGTGAGCTACGAAGAGCCACACATCCATCCGATTCCTTTGGTCTGCACAAGATGGTCTTGGATTAAGTAGGAAACATGCTCCTCCTGCGTTTGCCGCATACAAATGAAAGCGATCTTCTGGGCGGCCTTTCTGCCATTCTCGGTTATACACGGGTGTGTTCCAGCTGTGCACGCACAGCCCTCGTTTCTCGAGACCAGTGTCCCTCTTCGGCCTGCCCCACACGTCGTGATTTCCACACTGAGCACACGATCTGCAGGTGACCGAGCAAGCCGCGATCCACGTCCACATTCGTATTCATTTGCAATGTTTTTTTGCAAGAGGTATTTATTCATGTTCGTTAAGCATTTAGTTTTCCTTTACGCTTTCAGCAATTATTATTATTTTTTTTAATTTAAAAAAGATTCTTTGATTGAAAAATTGATATTTGTCTCATTTAAAAGGGACGTACGATGCATTACGAGTGCGCTTGAATTTTCATGCTGTTTTACACATTTTTTTTCTTCGTAGATACCTGTACCTGCATTTCATTGCAACTCTTTGCAAATTTGGTTTTGGTGCTCGCTTAACTGTCCTTGTAGTTTATATTTTTTTCCGCATTTATTTTGTACATTTTTTTTCTTCACCAAATCAATTCAGTGCAACCAAGAGCGCAGGGCGTGAAAAGACGGATGGTGTGGACGAAGCTTGGGGCATGAAACCAGGGAGTGTGCGGGTGAAGCCTAGGGCATTCCGTTGACAACCATGGATGTGGTGGTAAACGGCTCCACCTGGAGCGACATGGAGACAGGACCCGGTCAAACCAACACGAACTGGACGATAGCTGCAGTAAACAGGGGATTTTACATTGCAATCCCTGTGCTCTACTCGCTCATCTCGGCCGTCGGCCTTACCGGGAACACAGCCGTTGTGTATGTGATCGTGCGAGGACCCAAGATGAAGACTGTGACCAATATGTTCATTCTCAATCTGGCAGTTGCCGACGGACTGTTCACACTCGTTCTGCCCATAAACATCGCAGAGCACCTCCTGAGAACGTGGCCATTTGGAGTCGCCATGTGCAAGATAATCATAGTCATTGACATGTTTAACATGTACACCAGTGTGTACTTTCTTACGGTCATGAGCATCGACCGTTACCTCGTCGTCTCAGCCACAGTGCGCTCGGAACACCTACTGTGGCGCACGTACTCAACAGCCAAGCGTACCAGCCTAGCTGTATGGCTTCTCGTCTCAGTGATTGTCCTGCCATATGCTATCTTTGCCAACACCGAGCAAGTCTCCTTTGGCCGTACCCACTGCAATCTGCAGCTCCCGGTACCAAAACTAGGCTGGTTCAAAGCGGCGCGTATATATTCGTTGCTGTTCGCCTTCGTCCTGCCCGTATCTACCATTTGCTACCTGTACGCACAGACACTCCGCAAGCTGCGCAACATGCGCCTTCACACGAATACACGCACACTCAACAAGGCGAAGCGCAAGGTGACACTTATGGTGCTCGCAGTTGTTGCCATATGTCTCGTGTGCTGGACTCCGTACCACATGGCAGCCATGGTGACCCTCACCATGTCCCTCGATGAGACACCTACGGTGGTGGTTATTTCATATTTACTTGCAGTCCTCAGCTACACTAACAGCTGCCTCAACCCATTCATCTATGCTTTTCTTGATGAGAACTTTCGCAAAAGCTTCCGGAAGCTTGGAGAGTGCGCGCCGGTCTGTTATTGAAGGCACTCTGGCTTGAGATAGAGTGCGCATTGACCTAAAAACAATAAAAAATAAAATTAAAAAGTGCGCACCAACCTGAAATGTCAATTGCACCAGCCTGGCATGGAGTGCACTGGCCAAGCCTTGAATGGAATCAATCCATCCATTTGACAGATCTGAGATGTAGTGCAAACTGGCTTCAGAGATGTAGGTTTTATTGGCCTGAGGTGGAGTGCACGCTGGTCTGAGGTGGGACGCATTCTGGCCTGAGGTGGGGTGCCCGCCGGTCTGAGATGGGGTGCGTGCTGGCCTGAGACGGAGTGCGTGCTGGCTTGAGATGGAGTATGTGCTGGCCTGAGACGGAGTGCGTACTGGCTTGAGATGGAGAATGTGCTGGCCTGAGATGGAGTGCACACCATCCTGGCCTGAGGTGGAGTGCACACCATCCTGGCCTGAGATGGAGTGCAAATTGGCTTGAGATGGAGTGTGTGGAAGCCAAACCTGAGACAGGGTTGTATGACAGGTCTGAGATGGAGTATTCAATTGTTTTGTTGCAGTCATGTCACCCAATGTGCATGTTGGCAGGTATAAAGATATGTTCACCTTACTTACTTTTATATCTACCTATCCATCATCCCTTTTCTTTTATCTCTCATTATAAATGTCGGTGTGACCTTTTTCTTAATTCCCCCTCCCGTCATTTTACCACAATACCCCTTCACCAGTACATGATCCTATAATTATAACAAAGCATTTTCCTTCACATTAATTTACAATCGGTATTTTCATCCTAATACTTTCTGAAAATGCCTTCATTTTCCTTATTTCCATCATGGGTTTGCACACAAGTGGGTAAAACGTGAGTGAATATAGAGATAAGCAAACAGCTATACCTGTACTTTATATGAGTCGAATTTGTAAAGCAATTTTGCATGACATTCGTGGTTTTGTGTGAGAATTTGTGAATGGCGTGTTTTTTTTCAATGAAGCAGGTGATCATATTGCTGGAAAATTGCCATAATATATTAATTCCATTTCCTTACATCTTTTTTACATGTCATTGTAAGCCAGGCACTCAAAGTGCTTGAATGTTTATAATTTCACTATTTTTGAACATGTGATTTATTTGCCTGTAAAGGAAAACCTCCTGATGTAAACCCACAATACCTCCGTACTCTCCTCCGATTAAGGTGTACTGCTACTCAAGGCGGTCTCATCTGACATCCTGTTTAAGGAATTTAAACTGTGGATCTTTTGTCACAGTGGTTACACATGGCCATAATAAACAGGTCTTAGACACGTGTTGTTTTTTCTAAATTAAAAGGATGGTTGTGTACTAATGAAAATGGCATTGTCATTTATTTGTACATCTCAGAGCACTGCGTTTATCCTTTCATGGCTGCTTCCTGATATCACAAATCGATGTGCAGACAGCATTGGAGTCCATCTTGGAGGAAATCATTCTCATTTAGCAAGCAAAGTATGAGCGATAATTCTAAAACTTCAGCAAATATGACAGCTATTAATCTGTCTGGCCAGGCTGAATAATTGGAAGGGGATGCTACAAAGATTATTTCTCAAAACTGTCTCTTATCGGCACATTAGATCTCCATAGTGTAGTTGACACACATTGAATTAATGTGGCGTTGATAGAGCACAGGCATGATGGGCCAAAAAGCCTCTCTCTCCCTGTATCAAATTTCCTTCTACATATCTTTGTATAGCAATTTAAAACAAATGTGAAAGTCTGACAATGAGAGCTTGTCACTCTTTCCGACACAGACAATGTCAACTACTTGGTGTATACATTCAGCATAGATACACTTTATGTTGTAGCACACAAAAGCTTATAGGCATATAATGAAGTTGTATGCCAATGTTTCTGAGATATGGCATTATTTGTACAGGATGACTGTATAATTACTTCACGTGTAAGTACCTTTTAGTAATTATTTAAAAGTAAGGGGAGGTGAGAAATTTTTTCGAACAAAAAAAGAAAAAGAAAAAAGAAAATTCAAACTGATTTCTCAAAATGTTTCATATTATTTGTGACCAAAATAACTTTTGACAAACTTTACAACTTATGGCTTGAAAAAAGCATAACATGAGAGGTTGTTTTTCAAAATTATCCCAGATTCCTTTCCCTTTACAACAGTGATTCTCAACCCTTCCTCTGTCATTTACCCCCTCGGCTTGATGGAATTTCGCCACTTACCCCCTTACTCCCATGCAAAAAAATGCATAGCCGGCATAGAGGCACAGAAAAAAAGGAGATGGAACAACTTTATTATTAAGGTTTTGCACCATCCCACATGAAGGGGGGGATGCATCCCCCTATCCCCCACCAGGATCTACACCCATGCCAGCCATAATTTTTCTAAACAGACTGACCAGGTATAGTGTATTACAGAATTAATACTTAATTTTCAGGTATGATACATTTACCCCTGGTTGAGAATCATTGCTTTACAAAGTTCTTAATAATTAAATCTGCAAATTATACTCTGGATTTCAAGACAAAACAGAAGATACTAAGAGTGTTGCTATTGGAGAAAAATATAACAAGCTAGAACAATGAACAATGAGCATGGGTGGGGTATACATATACAGTATATATTACAGTAGATCTGAGAACCAGTGCAGACTCACTCATGGAATGATACGGGAAGGCAAATAGCCTCTCCTTTGGTGGCCTATAACAGCTGGAATTATATATATATGGAGATACTAGCAAAGTACCCATCTTCGACGGGTAATTCATAAATGAAAGCATATGTCTCAGTTACTCACAGTTTCTGTTGAGTCAATTTTGTTACGAACGGGTCTCTTCGGTCGTCTACTGCAGCACAGTTTTTAAAAACAACATTCCTCGTTTTCTTGTCTGGGGCATGGACGTGCAGCTTTGATCTTGATCCAACTTTTGATGCTGCAACATACAACATTTCATGTGAGAAAACAGGCGAACGCAGATCTAGTCTGATTATGCTGAACGTCTGTCCCTGTGCTTTGCTTATTGTCATGGCAAAGCAAGGTCGTAAGGGAAATCGTAATCTACGGAACTGGAATGTCAGGTCACTGTCAGATGGTATAAGTGGTATCCTTGGAATTAATGCATGCTTTCCTGCTGCCGGTCCATTAATAAGGATTACTTCAATCACATTTGGGCTCATTCGGTAGACTGTACAGCGGGTGCCATTCATGATATTTGGTGGATTCAATGAACGTAGAACAATAACTGGGCAGCCCACTTTCCGCTTAAGTTTTGTGTGGTGGTATCCCTGATATTTCAATGGAATTCAGAAATTCAATGGGAAAGTGCACCGCTTCCTCCGGAGTGAGTGTAGTGTTGATTGCATTATATATCTTGACTTCTCCTGGGAAGCGGTCAATGATGGAAGAGTTGACAGCATCCACTGTTTCATTTAGAGGTGCGAGTATCGCTCGTTCTAACAACCAGTTGTTGTCGTTTGGAGCATGTCCTGTTAATCCGACATAGATTTCCTCGATTAATTTGGATGAAGTTTCGTGCTGGTGGATCCCTTCTGGTAAAGTGATGGTGTCCGGTTTATTTTCAACAGGGTAGTTACCATCTCCAATGTTCATGAGGAGGTCGGCGTAATTAGCAGCGGTGGGGTCGTTTGTAAGCTGTGCTCGTATATTGTCGTGCAGTCGGTACGTTGTAACGTTTCGCCATAACGGCGATCGCTTCAGCGTCACATCGACTATGTTTGCACGTGTTCCTTGCTTCACAACGGGTAGTATTTGGCGAAAGTCTCCATAGAACATTACCAGGATGCCACCAAATGGTTTTGAATTTCCACAAATATCCTGTAGGGTCCTATCGATCGCTTCATACACGGCCCTGTGTGTCATCGGAGCCTCGTCAACAATAATTGCTTTGGCTTTGTTCACTCCAGCGATTGCTGTCCCTTTTTTCATAGAGCAGGTTGGTGTATCTTGTTTGTGAGCATTCAGGGGTACTTTGAAGGCGGAATGTAGAGTACGTCCCCCTGTTAGTAAAGTTGCGGTTATACCACTCGATGCTGTAGCAATAGCGATATGGCCATTCAATCTGATCTTTGCGAGAATTAAGTTCAAGAGGAACGTTTTACCTGTCCCTCCAGGAACGTCAACAAAGGTGATACCGCAGCGCTGTGTTTACTTTGTCGAGAAATAGTGCATATATTTCTCTCTGATTTCCCATCAGCTGATGCTCGTGGTTGTTGATGTACTGGTTTTGTTCACATACATCGAAATTCGGGTACCAGACGTACTCCTGTGCGTGGTTTGCGGCTGTTGTATGGTCAATGACAGGAAGGTTGTAGTTATTCAGAGTTTGACCTCCTTGTGCAAGGATGTGTCTTCAATTTCCATCAAGCAAAGATTGTACATCTCCCCTGCATGGTCGTCGTCAACATGAACGTTGTGGCAATGGAAAAAAAATTCTCTGCGAACGCAGCTTTATGATCATTCCAGAGTGCGAGTGGGTTACTTGGTTCACAAAAAAATCAACAGGACAATGAATAATATCCGAAGACTTTGCGGGCTCTGTCCAATAGTTGCCTCTCGCAAGGCATTATGTATATGGTTGTCATCCTCTGCAAGTCCCTTCCTCCAGACATGCTTCTCAAAAAGTTGGTGGGATTACACCTTCATGACTCCTGAGATCTTCGAACGTTGTCGGACCATGTTCCTGCTGAAGCAGCATGCGTAAAACATAGCACTCTGATTGTTTTGGATTGACCGTGTAAACCCTACCGATAGCAGGACTTCTGAATACACCAGGGAATTGTGGTTCTGGAGTTCCCCTCTTGCGTCGATTGCACTTTTTGTTGCAAGAATCCCACGTGTAATACTCTGGAACTTCGTGATAAGAGTGTTTTCGCAAACTCATCCGTACGGCAAATGGTGAAGAATTCTGTCAGAGTTGTCTTTGGTGGTCCCGCTCTGGCGCGGGCATCAGCATTGCTCCTGTCAAAGTACACTTGCTGGCCATTCTCCAGGTGGATAGCCAGCTGCATCACTGGTGGATAGTGTTCATGCATCGGGAAGCCCAAGATTCGGTGAGCAGCTTCCATGGCACCCACGGACCTGGCTTCTCGATATTGTTGTATTTCATCATTATTTTGTCCACCTTTAATAGTGAAGATCGCTTGGTCACTTCCCTTGTTGACATACTTCAGCACATATTTCACACTTTTGACTGAAGTACAAATTTCAACATTCGTGTGGCACTTCATTTGTTTTAAAAGCCAAGGGTTGTGAGGTACAACCCACCGATTGTCTATAACATGCTCGATACGCTGTCCATTTACAATCTTGGTGATTGCGATTACATTCCCTCCGTCCTCTGGGGTAAGCCTGCGGTACTTGGGATAGCTATCTTGCCCTTGTTCCGTCGCATCCATAAAATCCATCGGGAACATTTTTAAGCAGGATCCGTCGTTCATACATGGACTATTTCTGTTGAAAGGGACGCATGGTCCATGGATCATGTTGCATTTCACCAGTTCGTGCAGTTGAAGTTCCGAATCCGGATATGGTATTTCCGCAGATATGACTTGATCAATAACGTCGGGTCTAATTTTGCTTCCTAGGAACAGCCAGAGTAGTACATGCACATGAGGGAGCCCTCTTTTCTGGAATTCGATAGAATACAGCCATGCCAGTAAGTCACCAAAAGTTCCATTCTTCAACAGATCCATCAGTTTCTTCAATTTCAAATGAAAAAACATGACAGACGATATCTGGCCGGTCTGATGCTCTTTGTTTCGGTAGAAGATTTTCTGTAATTTCGGACCATTTCGGATTAGTAGTGGAGGTTATGAACAGATCTGGTCCGCCATACTTCCGCATGTATGTGATGACATCTTGGGAGCACTCGTGCATATAGTGCGGACCGCCCGTGAATGTAGATGGTAACACGATCTTTTGCCCCACGTTCCGCGGATCACAGTCGTTATTAAATATAGCATCTCTGAAGTTTTGGTAGCTGTCCGCTTTTCGAGCTTTCTGTTCCCGTCTGAGAAAATGTAATCATTCTGTTTCTATCTTACAGTACATGTCAACTAAAAATTGCTGGAACAGTCTGCGGCACAGTAACAAATGATTAGTCTGTCGACACATGATATAGTATGCGTAAAACTGCATTTGCGTTATTTTGCGTGCAGCGGCTGACTGCAAATATACGCTCCATCTATTTGTGCTATAATGAAACAGGATTGGGTACTGCAGAGTGTCGTATGCACGGTGTAATTCTGATATATGCTGGAATGCTCCATCACGCTAGTGTAAACAATATCTCTGGTCGCAGTTGGTTCGTTCGGCATTAGTATGCCTACTTCATCACGGGATGGCGCGTTGTAACGGCGAGGATGTTGTGTGGCCGGCTGCTTATTTTCGTGGATGACCACTCTAAGATCTTCTCTCCCGTCTTGGTTCATGCTTTCAACAGTCGTTTTCAGGTTTCTGACGTATTTGTTGTTCTCATGCAATAACTCTGTGAGCTTCGTTACGATGTGTGGTTTCATACCAGTACCGATGGCCAAACGTGCTTCATGTTTGGCTCGTCTGCTGTCAAAGAAATAAATTTGCAGAAACTGTCTAGGCGTATAGTCTTGCAGATGGAGACTTCCAATTTTGTGACACACTTGACCTTGGACAGTAAAATTGAGATCCCATCCATGAATCTGTCGTCTCGTGCAGCCAAAACTTGTCATTTGAAATGCGCAATTATAAAGACGTACGTTCTGAAGGAAATGGTCAGAATCATTATTTGTTCCATTGAGCAGTGACAGCAGATATTGAGGTGGCATTGGGAATAAATCCAATTGGATTTTTCCACTTGCACAGCAAAATCTTGGTGGCTCGCCAGCAATTTTTTTTGCCTCACAGTAGTTACATGCTATTTCCATTTCTCCAATATCTGTTTCAAGGAAGAACACATTTTCATCATTCGTGTAGGCTCGTCAGACCGCTGGCAACTGCAGCTGTCATCTTGCATTCCTTTGTGCACGGGCTTCTGGTAATCGCTGGGAGATTCTTCTTCGTTTCGGTGTTTTCAGCATGTTACCACCTGGTAACATATAAAAGTGATTCGTAATGTGCGTTTCAATCAACAGATTTTAGTTCTTGGAATATATAGCCCCCCCCCCCAGATTATTTTGTGTGCATGGCCTTTCATGCATGTGTATGGCCTGAATGATGGAGAATTACCAGTGCTGCAGTGGGATTTCCCAGTGCTGCAGTGGAATTTCCAAGTAAAGTAATGCAGTGGAATTTCCAAGTACATACTGCAGTGGGAATTCCAAGTACTGCAACAGGAGTACCAAGTGTTGCAGTTGAATTGCTAAGTGCTGCAGTTGAATTTTCAAGTGCTGCAGTGGGACTGCAAAGTGGGATTGCAAAGTACTGCAGTGGGTCTTCCAAGTATTGAAGTGGGGTTTCCAAGTACATAAAAGTGACTTACCGGAATGTAGTAAGATCTTGCAAACTCACAAACTGATTTTCAGGTACAATCTCACTTGATGGTCAGCTAAAAAGGAGAGTGAATAACTTTACTTTTATTTTACTTTATTTGGAGCAGTAAAACTCCACCAAACAGGGTGGGTAGTTGTACAATTTTTGCTCAGTAGTGACTGATGACTGAGTTATGAGTCAGTGGATAAAGAAAAAAAATCTTAGCTTGACAATTTGAGGATGGTAGTATAATTTGAGTCAATTAGACAATTTAAAGTTGATTATAGGCCGAGAGTGATTGGATCAGAAAAGTATGCTGGTAAGCAAACCACCTGCATCTTTCGTTCTACTTTTCAAATGCAAACCTGCAAAACTACTGAATACAACACTGTGTCTTTTTGCACTGTTGACTGTTCAAATAAAGAGCAAACCTAACCTGCATCTTTTTCGCACTGTTCAAATGTTATGCAAATCTGCATCTTTGTTTCACTGTTTAAATGTTTTGCACTGCTGAATAGTAGCTTGCTGGCTTTTAGGATAAGGCTTAAAGGAAGGCAAGCTCAACAGCAATTTTTTTTTAGTTTTGGCTTTTTTCTTCTGTTGTCTACAAATAAAGGCGCGTAGGGGATGGTTATGAAGTACAAGTCAGGAAAGGATAAAAAAAAATTACTCACATGAATGAATTGTTGCTCATTCTCATTGCTCATTCCATCGATAAAATAAACATTTTTCCGTCGATAATCACAATTTTCAATGAACGTGGTAGGCGATTTTACTTTCTTATTCAATGAAAGTGGAAACGGTTTTACTTCCTTCTTAAGAGCATTGGGTGTGTCCTGCCAATTATCACCCCCAAAATTCAC
>NC_140969.1:50579529-50604529 GCF_056783735.1 Eptatretus burgeri
CGTTGAAAAACAAAATGGCCGCCAATTTTCAAGATGGCCGCCATTTGAAGTGGTTTGAATCTGTGTTTGAGCTAAATTTTTGATGGAATAATGAATGCTATTTTAACGTTCTATGCATCGAAATATATGTTTTTGAGTTAGAAAAATCCATTTCTGCACTTACAAAATCGTAATTATTGAAAACCAAGATGATATGGCCGGAATTAAATGACGACAGGCTCTTTTAGCGCTACATTTTGCAAAAAGAAAAAAATGAAGAATAATATACCATATACAGCAGGACATTATTATCTTTTGATTCACGTGGTGGATTAGTCAATCATTTAGTCTTCACATTTGCATGCACACAACTGTGTACACTTGAGACTGAAGCGATAGCATTTATATCGCCCTCGGCATTCCGTCTTGCAGCCACATTTTGTTAACTGCTGACAACTCTGGGCAATGGGTGGAAGGGTCGTCCAAAAGACTTGCCAGACCTCACCATTTTTCTGCCACCCCCAGTTAGCAGGGCTTTGAGTTTGCATTTTGCACACTGTTGCCTGGCCCCATATGCAGCCTGCTTGGTAGGCAGACCATTTGACATGCTGTGGAATGGAAAATGGAAAACCAATGGAATGGAAAATATATATATATATATATATATATATATATAAATATAAATGTTCCCGAAATACAGCCAAAACCGTATATAATAGCACAAAACTTTTGGGCCACCTTACTCGCCATTTCTTCTGTGGTGTGCAGTATCAAGTTTCCTTCAAATCGGGCAACAAAAAAAATTATTAAACAATCAATTACCGATTCAGTCAAGTAGTCTTCTGGAGTATTTGATCAATGCAAACAACCTTAGCGGGATAATTCGCTGGAGCTATCTTTTTTTTTCTTGAAATAGTGGGGCAGATTAAGTCAGTATCCCACAATAATCTTTCAGTTGATGGTACAAGCTCCAAATTTGGTGTACATGTGCTCCAGGACCCATTCTCTCAGAAAAGTACGTTACCCACGTTGAAAAACAAAATGGCCGCCAATTTTCAAGATGGCCGTCTCATAAAATAGGAAAAAGGGTTTTCAGTGCTAAACGTCTATAAATAGGAACATGCTATTGATCCAAATGATAAATAGATTGTATTTTGACTGGAGAAATATATTTTGGCACTAATATTCAAAAATGGTTACCAGTTTTCAAGATGGCGGCCATTACATGACTTAAAATCAGTACTTCTTAGCTGTCTTACAAAATTATCACAGATATTGCTGGGCAACATCTGTGATCATGTATTGAGGTGATGCGGTCAAGCTCTATTACATTATGTGAATAAGAGTGATGTTAAAGCACAACCAGGGCACACTGGTGACATCACTGCTGTGAGACTCAGCATTGGGTTCAGTGTCGGCTTATCGTGTACTACTTGTAGCTGGAGTTTACTGACCTAAACTGTAGTTTGTAGTATACTTGAGTGTCCCAAATGCTATCTAATAAGCCCCTGTATATATTTCAGCTAGAAGTATAGCTAGTTGTAGAATTACACTATTAGATAGCCGCACCTGAATTGACAGGATGTGCCAGCGCGGGAGAGCCGAGCCAAGGGCAACGGGGCTTCAGTTACCCGGAAGGTGTACAGATCGCACGGGACTTAAATGGCACTGGATGAACGATCGGGCTAGGTGTAGGGCATTTGTATGTATGAACCTAGTTGTATCCAATATCTCAATCTGCTCATGTATTTTGTATGGTTAGGTGGTAAAAGGATAAACCCTCGGCTTTAACCTGTTCAATATGTCCACTAATAATCCGTTGAGTTGTACTCCTAAAACTGACTAGAGGAAGTGTTGCCTCTGTCAGACTGATACAAAAGAAGTGTTGAAGTCTCCCCCAACCCGTTATGAGTGTAGTTCTGATGGTTATTCCAAGATAGCAAAAAACCGACCACAATTTCAGGCAATCCACCAGTTACCGATCAGGTTAGACCCATCCAGATTGGATGAAGGAGGTGGTATTGAGGATACACTGAGGCGAAATAGTGCCAAGTACCACCAAAATTGTCGCAAAATGTTTGACAGCTATAAACTTGAGCGTGCCACAAAAAGAGCAGCTGAAATTCAAAATGATCCAGGAGAAGGGAACTCAAAAATGCGAAGAACTAGCATGGAAGTGCAATGGTGTTTCCTATTTGAAAAGATACAACCAAAGTCAAAGTTGCGACAAGCCATGACCAAGCAGCTAAATGAGAGGCTTAATGAATGTGCTCGCAATCTTAATGATGGCAAGCTTTTGGCTGTCTTGAGCGGTGGAGATGTGGTTGCCCTGGAACTGATATACCACTACTCTTGCTTAACAGCTCATATCATAAAGAGAGGGCACATATTGCAGCCAAGAACAAAGAAAAAGTCCAGTCATCCCAAGAAAAGGAAGTCTTCCCTTTGGTGTTCTCTGAACTTCTTACCTATGTCATTGAGACAAGAAACAGCAGTGATGGGCCTGTTTCGTTTCGACTTGCTAACTTGGTGAGTCTTTACAAGGAAAGACTTGAACAATTTGGAACAGATATACCTGATGTGAACTCTACCAGACTGAAAGAAAAGCTTTTGGCAGAGATACCTGCGTTGGAAACCTACAAGGATGGATGTGATGTTTATCTGACATTCAAGAAGGATGTAGGTCCTGTCATGTCAGAAGTATCAACCTACTCTGATGCCATCATTCTCGCCAAAGCTGCCAAGATATTGCGTAGGCACATGCTTGATCACAAATGTAAATATGAGGGCAATCTTCATGAGACTTCAGTATACGATTCATTACCCCCAGCTTTGCTCCAATTTGTCTGCATGATTGAGCATGGAGCAGACATAAAGTCTCAACTGAGGTTTGGAGCAACTACAACTGACCTGGCTATGGCTCAGCTACTTCAATACAACTGCTTTGCCAAATACAAAGAAGGTGCTGCCACACACAGGCATTCCAGAGACAGAGAAACCCCATTTCCGGTCTACATAGGGATGTCTGTTCATGCTAAGACAAGAAAGAGACACCTAGTAGAAATGCTCCATGACCATGGTCTCAGTATTCCATATGAGTACTCGACATATCAGCTCAGCTGGGAGATGCAGCTGTAGCCAGATATGTAGAGGAAGGTGTGGTTTGTCCTCCCAAACTGAGGAAAGGTCTTTTCAGCACATCTGCGATGGATAACATCGACCATAATCCCTCTTCCACAACGGCGACCACATCATTCCATGGAACCAGCATATCCATCTTTCAACATACAACATCAGGAAATCAAGGAGAAGTACGGGAACCAATTCTAATTAAGAATACCAAAGTAAAGAAAGTCCCAGAAATCCCTGACTCATATACAAATGTCTATCCTGCATTCTTCACAACAAAGAACCCTTCTCCTCCCAAAGGCAAAGTTACATATGAATCTCTGCCAAGTCTCCCCCTAGCCAATGAATATGAGTGGTTGCAGAAGATTAGCCTCACACAAGAAGTACATGACAATGTTAACATCACTTGGTCAGCCCATCCTGCAGAGAAAAAGAGAAGCCTTGCATTTGAAGTGAGTATTACAGCACTTCTGCCCCTCCTTCATGATGAAGCTCACTCAGTTGCCACTGTAAGGCACTCCATTAACAAAGTCAGGGATACTATTGCACACCTCAACCCAGGACAGGTCCCTGTGATAATCGCAGACCAGCCTATTTATGCACTTATCAAACAAGTCCAGTGGCACTGGCCTGACCTGTATGGTGAGGATAAATTTGTTGTCATGTTTGGGGGCCTCCACATAGAGATTGCTGCTTTAAGGTCTCTTGGAACCCTACTTCAAAGCAGTGGGTGGACAGGTGCTCTTGTGAAGTCTGGGTTGGCTTCTTCTGGAATGGCAGAGTCCTTTCTTTCTGCCTCAAGTGTCACAAGAACACGCCATATGCACCAAGTTACAGAGTGTTGCCTCTACATACTCCAAAAGGAAGCATATGAGCATCATTGTGTAGAAGAGAATGAAGAAGCTCTGGATTTTGATGACTGGTGTGAGAAACGCAGAAAAGAGAGTCCTCAATTTCAATTCTGGGATCTTGTGTTGTCAATGGAATTGGTGACGTTCTCGTTGGACAGGTCTTTCAGGGAGGCCAACTTTGGTTTGTATTGCGAAGCACTGGCTGCTCTAATCCCCTTGTTCTTTGCAAACAACAATGTGAACTATGCCAGATGGCTTCCCATCCATCTTAGAGACATGGTCACTTTGGAACACACTCACCCTGAGGTCTTTAATGAATTTCAACTGGGAAATTTTGTGGTACACAAGACTAACAGGGAGTTTTCTGGCTTGGCCATTGACCAAGCACATGAACAGGCCAATGCAGTAGTGAAAGGTGATGGTGGTGCCATTGGGCTTACTGAGGTTCCAGCTGCACTGAGTAGGTGGATGGTGTCTGGACCAGAAGTTAACCTGCTAATATCACAGTATGAGTTGGCGTCACTGGCCAAAGTGGCAAATGAAGATATCACGCACCATGGGCAAACCAGCCTATTTCAGAAATCCTTCTCTGACAAGGTCCAGAAATTGTTTGGTGAAATGAAGGATCTGGGCAATCCTTATCAGGAAGAATCAAAAGACCTGCTCACATTGGACTCAAAAACCATCTTGCATCCCAGTACTGCTGAATTTGTAAGGACTCACCTTGAGAAAGGTAAAGTTGCCTTCCGAGAATTTTTCAATGGTCTGGGTGATGGAGCTTCCTTCTAGAAGCCCATCAAAAAGAGCAAAGCAGACTTCTTTCGCCAAGAGGCAGCTGCAACTTCTGGCGACATGAAGCAGCAGGTATTCAAAGATGATTGCCGTCTGTTCTCGCAACTCTTTATATCCTGCCAAGCACGAGAGTGTGACCTGCTTGAGTTTTTCCAACATGAAAACCAGTCTTTCCCTGCGGTGCTGAGTGACAGTGGGAAACTCCACACTGGTGAGAAGTCGCAACTTGCAAAAATTCTGGAAGCTACAGTTACTCCTCCCAACACTAGACCAGGATGTGATGCTGTTATCATTGATGGGTCCTCTCTTGTGTATTCATTGCCACCAAAGACATCAAAGACTTTTGAGGAATATGCAGTCCTAGATGTGGTTCCAAAGATTCAGATGTACTCATCGAATTTTGCGAGGACAGACAGTTTTTGATGTTTATTGGACTTCCAGCCTGAAGGCTGAAACAAGATCAAAGAGAGGCAAAGGGGATCGACGTCGAGTGATGGAGAAAACCAAGCTGCCACCTAACTGGAAAAGTTTCTTGAGAGACAACGACAAAAAGACAGAGCTCTTTGGGTTCCTTGCTGATAAGATAGTGACCATGTGTCCTGACAATGTCGTTGTTGTGACCAAAGGAGATCAGGCTCTTTCCAAAAGATCCATCAGTCTTGATGGCTTAAGTCCTTGCAACCACGAGGAAGCCGACTCCAGAATCTTCACTCATGCTCTTCATGCAGCCAAGCAACAGATGACGTCTGTGTTGATTAAAGCATGTGACACAGATGTTCTCGTTGTTGCAGTCAGTGTTTTTGCTACCCGCCAAGACGCAGGCATGGAAATGCTGTGGGTTGAATTTGGCCAGGGTCAGTTCATTAAGTAGTTGCCAACTCATGACATGGTGGCGAATCTTGGCCCAGACAAATCCAGTGGCATGCTGTTCTTTCACGCCTTCACTGGCTGTGATATTCTGTCAGCTTTTCACAGAAAAGGCAAAAAAAACTGCATTGCAGGCATGGGAGGTTTACCCTCAAGTGACTCCCGTCTTCGCGAAGTTCAGTCAGTACCCACCAGTCATGGAAAATGCAGACTACAACATCCTTGAGAAGTTTGTCATCACCATGTATGACAAGAACAGCACTATGGACAAAGTTGATGGGGCAAGACTGGACTTGTTCGCTCGGAAGCAAAGGTCTTATGATGCCATTCCACTGACAAGTGCAGCTCTCATACAGCATGTCAAATGGTCTGCCTACCAAGCAGGCTGCATATGGGGCCAGGCAACAGTGTGCAAAATGCAAACTCAAAGCCCTGCTAACTGGGGGTGGCAGAAAAATGGTGAGGTCTGGCAAGTCTTTTGGACGACCCTTCCACCCATTGCCCAGAGTTGTCAGCAGTTAACAAAATGTGGCTGCAAGACGGAATGCCGAGGGCGATGTAAATGCTATCGCTTCAGTCTCAAGTGTACACAGTTGTGTGCATGCAAATGTGAAGACTAAATGATTGACTAATCCACCACGTGAATCAAAAGATAATAATGTCCTGCTGTATATGCTATATTATTCTTCATTTTTTTCTTTTTGCAAAATGTAGCGCTAAAAGAGCCTGTCGTCATTTAATTCCGGCCATATCATCTTGGTTTTCAATAATTACGATTTTGTAAGTGCAGAAATGGATTTTTCTAACTCAAAAACATATATTTCGATGCATAGAACGTTAAAATAGCATTCATTATTCCATCAAAAATTTAGCTCAAACACAGATTCAAACCACTTCAAATGGCGGCCATCTTGAAAAATGGCGGCCATTTTGTTTTTCAACGTGGGTAACGTACTTTTCTGAGAGAATAGGTCCTGCAGCACATGTATACCAAATTTGGTGCTTGTACCACGAAGTGAAAGATTATTTCAGTAATCTGCTGCACTAAAATGATTTTTTTTTCATCAACCGCAATCACAACGGGAACCCAATAGTTCACGGGTCGTCTGGTACTATATATAACTAGCAGGGACCCATGGAATTCCACAGAATGTAGGATGTGACTCCAAGTTCTCAACTCTTGCTCCCCCCCCCACCCCCTCCTCCCACACCCCCTGACAAATCCCAAGTCCTCAACATTCGCTTCCCAACCCCAATTCCTCACCATCCCCTCTGACCCCAGAGGCGTCAATCCCCTTCCCACTCCATGCTTTCAAGATTCCCACCCCATCAAAACTCTACAACCCATTTAAAAAAAAAAAAACGTACTTAACAGCTGGAATCATACGAGGGCATTCAGTGGAGTGCATACCTCCACCACTTAATTCCTGATCCACAAGAACATATCGAGGCAATACATTTTTCAAATATCATGCTATATATTGTTTTTGGCCCAATCTCATAATGGTGAAAATCACTTCAATAATTAAATAATTATCATATCCAGATCCGGATTTGGATCTTCACCAAAATAGAAAAATTTGTCAAGGTCACACACCCAACCAGTCCACCAAGTTTCATCCGAATTCGTTCACAAGTTTTTGAGATATCGTGCTATGTATCATTTTTGGCCCTATCTCTCATGGTGAAGAATCACTTTAAAAATTATAGTGGCATTATCCGGATCCGGATCTTCACCAAAATCTAATCAGTTGATCCTTGTCACACACCCAAACTTCCCACCAAATTTCATCCGGATCTGTCCACAACATTTGAGATATCCTGCACACAAACAGACAGACAAACAGACAGACAGACAGACAGACAGGGCTGAAAACATAACATCCTTCACCTTTGGTCGTGGGGGTAATTAAACATTTTGTTTTTAAAAGTTCTTCAACCATTTTATATCTTGATTGGTGAAGCCACTTTGCACGTGTTCTTCAAATTTCAATGGCAATACCGCAGTTCTATACTGGAGGTAGGAAGGCAAAATAAATTATTTGATCACAATGAGGAAAAAATGTTTTAAGCTATGAAATAATGAATCAACACATCACGGCAGGAAAGCCGAGAGGTACGCATACCTGCTCTATGTAGCCTGGATTCAAATTGACTCGACCCAGGTATAAACTGTCATCACGATGTTTCACAAGCAGGGTGATTCATCATTGTGTGTGCTGTCTCTCGGATGTACGACAAACTGGGCTTTCACCCTCCCCCACCCCTCTCCCTCTTTCCTCCACCCCTCTGCCTCTCCCTCCCTTCCAACCCTACCCCTCCCTCCCACCCCTCTCCCTCTTTCCGACCCCTCTCCCTCTTTCCGACCACTCTCCCTCTTTCTGACCCCTCTCCTTGTTTCTGACCCCTCTCCCTCTTTCTGACCCCAACCCCTCCCTCTCTCTCCGACCCCAACCCCTCCCTCTCTCTTTGACCCCAACCCCTCCCTCTCTCTTCGACCCCTCCCCTCTCCCCCCCTTTCTCTCTCCCATCCCTCCCTCTGCTACCCCAACTTTCTCCCGCTGTTCAGGGGATTAGCATGTATGAATCAGATTTGGAGTGAGCCGACCAATGGAGTGCAAAGATCACTGCATGTACGAGAATGCATGCATGCAGGCAGACCATTCCCATGAAGACAGCATGGATTTTAAATGTGCCCACCACAAGTTTCAATGTGTGTGTGTGTGTGTGTGTGTGTGTGTGTGTGTGTGTGTGTGTGTGTGTGTGTGTGTGTGTGTGTGTGTGTGTGTGTGTCATTGATTGGTATCTACGTATGTGGGTTTCACAATGTGGTGGAATGGAGTCCTCCCAAGGTGGGCTCAAAGTATCCGCCTTCATTTTGGTAAGGGGTCACGATTCATGGACCAAGCTATGGAGGTTTTTGTTCTCAAAGTTTTGTTCCGATGCCTCTCTTAGGATCGTCAATGAGCCCCGGACAGCTTCCAACTGTAGTTAGTTTGTAATAATATTCCCAGGGATGTTTTTTTTTTTAGATCACCTGGAATGTAGCTCTGGGGAGCTTATGGGATGGCGCGTCATCAGTCCATTCACAAATACTTGTAACTTCTTCTGTGAAATGACATGTACAATTTCAATGAAACTTCACCACAACCTTCATCACCATGTACCAAAGTTTGCTCACGCCATTAAAAACATTTCGAGGTCTAAGGGTGTCGAGGGCGGTGTTGCACCCCAACCCCCCCCCCAAAAAAGGTATTTGCTTTCTTCACAGAAACTACACACACAATTGCGATGAAACTTGACCACCACCTTCATCACCTGTAATGTACCAAAGTTTGTTCATGACATTAAAAAAAAATTGTTGTCTAAGGGGTTCTACAGGGGGTTGCCCCCAAAATATGTATTTGCTTTCTTTTCTGAAACCACACACAATTTCGATGAAAATTCATCACAACATTTATCCCACGTATTTTGTGGGTCATCCGTGCCTACCAGTAGTTCCCTGGTTATCTTATCCAGCTGCTACCATGAGAGCACCCAGTGGTATTGCCCCATGTTTAACATCTCTGTGAGGACCTTTGTCATCATTCCTGTAGCTCCAGCTATCACTGGTGCAACTTTGGCATTCATTCAACTTCCAGGATCTTTTCACTTCATTATTGAGGTCTTGGTATTTGGTCATTTTCTTGGTTTCTGCATCGTTAGTCCAAAATCGCTGGTATTAACACCTCACTAAAGGCCCGGTCACACCTTGACGTTTTAGCCAACGTATGCCGATTTTTGAATTTTTTTTCTAAAACGCTGGCACACGTTGAATACGTTATGGGTAAGTTTTGATATCATTGAGAGCACGCTGAAAAACACTGCCATACGTCGTTGTACGTTGGCTTTAAACGTTGTACTTTTCGGTTGTCCTCAAATTTTTTCATGCTTGAAATTTCACGACGTATGCCGGCGTATGACTCGCACGTTCCGCTACGCTGGCCACAAGTTGTATGCACGGTCTGCGATCGTTGACAGACGTCAACACATGCTACTTGTAAGTTAATCATAAGTTGAGACACGCCGAGGTAATGTTTAGCGTACCCGAAACTTATTTCTAACCTATGATTAACGTGTTGTTGGCACGTTACGCGATCGTTGCCACACATCGACAGACGTTACTTTTAAGTTACTCATAGGCTGAAAGACGTCGGTATAATGGATCGTCCTTGCGTCAGCATCCACGGCCACGGCCAGGACACTTATTTGCAGCATTCTTCAAACTTTTCTTCGGCATGACGAGGATGTTCACACTTCGATGTCTAGCTTGGCTATGATTCAAATTGTCCATCGGCAGCGTCTATTTAAAATAGTCGAGTTTGAGCGTTTTAACACGTTCAGAACAAACGCTTCAAATTTCAAAACCCCAGCGTCAAAAAACAAAGGCGAGTGACAGCAATTTAAATCGTTCATTGTAAACAATGAAAATAGCTGAGTGGTACCGTTTAAAAGTCGTTGAGTGTAAAAAAAATCCAATTGTTGAGCGCAAGCGTCTACTTTCAATAGTGGAGATGCAGCCATTTAAATCGTTGAGTGGCAGCCTATGAACCTACCCGTGGACACGCGGACGCAAGGAGGATCCATCATAACCCACACCCTCCCCCTCACACTCACCTACTACTGCCAACATGAACAAACTACTACTAATACTAATACTAATACTGATACTGATACTGTTACTGCTGACATGGACATCGACTCAAAAAGGAACTCGAAAACACTGTTGGGTTCCCTATTATGAGCAGCATTTTTATATACCAATTCCCAAAACTGCTGGGAACACGTCTTTATATGGCAGTTGTAACCTAGAAACACGTTCATTTATTTTATTTTTGTCGACCGGAAGACGTCATTGGAATACGTCTACATACGTCGATGTGTGTTGGGACTACGTAAAGAATTGGTTCAAAGCACGTCAAACACAAGTTAGAAATAAGTTTCGCGTAAAAAAGACATTACCGCGACGTGTTTCGACTTATGAGTAGCTTATAAGTAGCGTTTGTGGACGTGTGTAAGTGTCCACATATCGTGTGTACAACTTATCCCCATCGCATGCGGAACGTGTGTCATACGCCGAGTACGTCGTAAAATTTTGAACATGTTTAAAATTTCTTGACGTACTCTACTTACTACGACGTATGATAGCGTACTTTAGCGTTCTACTCACGTATACCAAACTTACTCATACCGTATTTGACGTGCCCCAACGTTTTAGACACATTTTTCTTAGGTCGGCATACGCTGGCAAGATCGCCAAGGTGTGACCACGATGTTGACACTTCCATTTCTACGGCAGTTATGATTCGAATCGTTGTGCGTCAGCCTTTTAATAGGCTACGTCACGACATCGTCGGCGATGCGTGCAACGCGCTATGCCGAAGTTAGACTATCGTTGGGCATCGGTTGTGTAGGCCGACAACAGGTCAGCATTCGTTGGTATAAGTTATCTATAACACAACGAAACGTTCTGTGTCCATTACTAATATGTTATGCATACGACCAACTCGTTATGAATACGTCCGAATCTTAAAAAAAAAACATCAAAAGTTCAACGTCAGCCAGCGTTTTACATACATTTTAATACGTTGCCATCGCTGGCTAAAACGTCAAGGTGTGACCGGGCCTTTAGTAATGCCTTCTTCTCTCTTTTTGGTACATAAGTATGATATCTGGTCGCAATGCTTTGTTTTCTATGTTTATGCTCGATGGGATCATCTGGTAGTACGTGAGCGACACTTCCATATTTTCAGTCCTTGCTTTTGGTTAATGTTCCCACAAATTTTCTGGAACTGGGATATCAAAGTTTTTGTTGATGTGCCAGTGGATTACTTTTCAAATTCTCCTGTGTCGTTGTGTGTACAGATGTTCTGACATGAGTTTTCTTTTTGTGTGTGTTCGGTCATGAAGCATAACATATCACTCTCTTTACTAACCCCATCTCCACCACTCACCTTTCTCTCTTTTTTTTCCCTACTCCCCTCTCTCTCCCTCCCTGCCTCCTCTCTCTCTCTCTACCCTTCCTGCCTCCTCTCGCTCTCTCTCCCCCCTCCCACCCACCTCCTCTCTCTCTCTCTCCCCCTCCCACCCACCTCCTCTCTTTCTCTCTCTCCCCTCCCCGCCCCCTCTACCCTCCTCCCCTCTCCACCTCCTCTCACTCCCACCTCCTCTCTCCTCTCCCCACCTTCTCTCTCTCTCTCCCCTCCTCACCTCCTCTCTGTCTCCCCCTCCTCACTTCCTCTCTCTCCCTTTCCTCCCTCCTCTCTCCACCCTCCCACCCCCCTAATACTCCCGTCGGCAAAGCGCCGGGGCTCGTAATTAATAGACGTACATGCAGTCAGGGTGCAACTGACGTTCAAACAGTAAGTAATAAAGAGGCTTCACGGATGCCTTCACAGCTTCATGGGTGAACCATGTTTTTTCATTTTAATTATTTACCCGTACACCTGCTCCCAATGGGCTTGGTCATGTTATTGTCCTCTCTGGGATCTATACATTACAGTGGATCTAAGCTCGGGCCCATAAGCATGTAATAATAAGCATATGATTTCTGAAGAGAATAGGGCTTCCTCCCTTTCAGTTTCATGTTAAACAGCAGCAACAACTGTTTAAAAATGTAATCATGTGTGTTGGTGGTTCATAATATTTTTTACTTCTGGTAGGGGTGCCCCACAAAATGCCATGATATGCTATTTATAAGCATTAACATGGCATTTGTCCAAGGAGGAAAAACCCCTTGTAGAAAGGGGATATTATTAGTATTAATATTGTTTTGTAATAGCATTAATATTGTTATGGAACCGGGGTTGGGGTTACCACAAGGAGGACTTCTTGGAATCTTCATGACCTCTGGCCCTGTAGGCCACCATACAATGGATAAGTCCGCTGCTCATCAGGTTGTCAAGCAACTATGGATGCTGATTGATAAAGCCCAACCTGGCAGGATCCTCACTCTAAAATGCATTACCTTTTCCCATGGTTTGGCGATGCCAATTGAGGAATGTCCTCTTGGCACGCACCTGAATATTTATTACGGATGGCCGAGCAGAACCGTGAGTATGTGCTGGCTAATTGTGGAGCCAATGAATGGGACAGAACTTTCCATCTATCTCGTTTTACACGCTAAATCAAGCCAATGGAGGAAAGGATGAAATGAAGCAAGCAGGATGGAAACAGTTAATAGTTCAACAAGCACATTTATTTACAAACGCAATGAAGCAATAGTATTTCAATCAGCGATGACATATACTTACAAATGAAACGGAAGACCAAGAAGGAACCCGAAGAAGAAAAGAGCAAAGCTGGAGTCATCAGGAGGAACCTGGATAGGATTCGGGTTTCAGCCGCTACTCCACTACCCTTAAACCCATCCAGGTAGAGTACCTATATATAGAGAGTAGCGACATAGGGGGACCAGAATTTGATGATCACGTGACACATGGGTGCCATTTTGTTTCACACTCTAGCGCCAAGCTACGCATCGAATCCAGATCTTCACCGAGTGAGCTCGGAGAGACCGAGTTTGAAACTGAGTGAAACTTTATTAGTCAAAATGACGGGTTGTTGCGCCTTTGGGTGCAGCAACAAATCTGAGAAGGGGTACAGGATGTATAGGTTTCGTTTTCAATTTCTGCATTTAAGCTTTTAGCCGTCGACAGTGCCTTTAGGCATGGCTCCCGGTATTGGAAGCATGTCATCATGTGACCCATATAAACTTTCAAGGACATCTAAGCTTTTAGAAGTTGTTATCTATGGAAAGAAGAGAAAATTCGTTGTTTTGATAAGTAATTTGATGAACAATTTTGGTATTTGTCTATTTCTTATGTTGACCAAAAACCAGTCAAGTTTTAGACTAAAAAAAAGGGCAAAATAATGTACACATATGGACATTGACATGTATGGTATATAAGTCTTACTGTATATGCGTTGAATGTGTTACCATGGTAAGGATTATTGTAATAAGAATTATATCAATCATAGCAGCAATTGATATTATTATTGATTTATTTGATTTATAGCCTGTATGATTAAATTGGAACAAAAAATTACCTATACAACCACTGCCCCCACGCCTGCCCCAAAAATGAAATGCTTTAAATTTGGGGGCCCTCTTTATGCATGCCGTTGATCTTATTTATTATCATAACCCCAGTAAGGATCAATGGCAGTCTGGGATGTTGGCATCTAGAAAGCTAACAATATGGGCAATCATTATTTAGCAACCCAATTAATTTACATATTTATCACTTAATTGCACATTCTTATGAAAATACACAATTAGTAATGAATTGTCTGTTTATTTGGTTACCATGGCAACACATTAGATGGGGTTTCATAAAAAAAAATCTAGCCTACAATCTCTGACCTTCATACTTTCATTTGGTGTATTTCCATTTTTGTTCAGAATCATCAATCATGTAGTATTGTCTTGAAAACTTGCTGTCAAGTTGTTAATATTTCAACAAAATTAATTTTGCTGTAAACACTAATATATAACTAATCATGATATTACGTATTTCTACACTTGAATTTGAAAATGCCTGCAGTGTATGAACAATACAGGTAACTCTGCATGCATGTAAGTCAGCCTTATTAAGTCGAATAATCGCACAAGTTTAAACAAATTTTGAAACCGTATTATGCAAGACGTCTTATTTACCTTCTGTGAGGCAGATTTGTTCTACGTCGAACAGATTTCTGTGGTCCCAAGAGATTCAAGTTAAGCAGAGTTACCTGTACTTATAATTTGTAGCATTTCTTTATCGTTCATCATCTTGCAAATTGATGGAACACTGTTGACAGAAATAAAATAGCAAGTCAAACCTACTACGATTTTTCATGGACTGTTTCTTCACAAGATTGTACCAGTTGAATACTTAACATAAGCATTTTGACATGAACGTGCTTCATAGATTCATCCAATAATTGCATAGCAGGCCTGTGCAATTAACTATTCTTTGCCCATAAAAAAGGGTCATTTCAATTGTTAAGATATTTTTGAAATCTGATACAATCATTTTGGCATAGTCACTTTTTGGTGTGTTTGAGAGCGTGTTGGGTGGTAACTATGATGATAAATTACATGTAGGTATCGGTGTTTGTTGTTTTTGTTTGTTATGGGTGAGATGATAATGTGGTGAGATGAAAAAAGTAAAGATGGGTGAGGTGGGGAGGGATGGGTAGGGGCAGGTATGGATCAAATTGAGGCCCCAACTTAGGCCTATGGACTCAAGATTTTTATTTGGCTCGACTTAATGTCATAAGCCTACACAGGCCGAGTTTCTCCCAAATGTCTCGTTCTCTGGCAAACTTATTCTGAGTTTCCCGTGTAATGAGTACATGCATTTTAACATTTTATCACTTTCAACCCCATTGATTCGATAATCAAGATCTTTGGCCGAGTAAAACATGAGAATAAATATATATGTCCAGTGATGTATCCCACCCTCCTGATGTATTTCTTCATTCATGCATGCTGCTACGGCGGTAGCGCACGCACCGCGCGTTATCCAGAGTGAAACAAAATGGCGCCTATAGCTGAGTTGTCGCTACTCTCTATATATAGGTACTCTAATCCAGGTGCAGCCAAGTGAGCCTTACAGAGTATTTTCTGCAAGAATTCACTTCTCCTCAGTGAGATGGATAACAAAAGAGGAATAGAAAGTAAAAGACATGAAAGAAAAGAAAAAGCAAGAATTAGAATGAATAAAGAGAATTGTGAAAAAAAAATTTGGAAAGAAATGTGAAAGGAACAAAGAACAAAGATGTCAGGAAGAACCTGGACAGATACATTTCAGCAGTTACTCCCCAGGCTCAAACGCAGCAACATGAACAAGCTACCAGATGTCCATCAGCGGGGAAGCACAGTCCACACAGCATTATATTAGGATGTGGTACAACCATAATCAAATGGAAGACCAAGAAGGAACTCGAAGAAGTAAAGAGCAAAGATGGAGTCATCAGAAGGAACCTGGATAGGATTGGGGTTTCAGCCACCACTCCACAACCCTCAAACCCATCCACGCCAGCCAAGTGAGCCTTACAGAAAAAATTCTGCAAGAATTAATTTCTCCTTAGAATACTTAGAGAGAGCTTCTCTACACTCCGATATACATGCCAAATGCAATCATGAGCATGTATTTACAATACATGTACTGAAATCACAATAGAAAGACACAATTAAAAGACACACGAGAAAAGAGATTTCATCGCGTGCTGTGATTCTGTAATGTTCGTGTAATGTGTGTTTTAAGTTCAGGGTTTTTATACAGAAGGAAGGAAAGCAATTTTTCCAGTTCATTGGTCATTTGCACACGCTGAAGGGTGTGTTCTGAAAATTTGAAGGGTGATTACGCAGGATGTATGAGAGACAGTGACTCTGTGGTGAAAGTGTGAAGTTTTCAGATGTTGAATGAAAAGGGAGGGTTTGGTTTCTGAGAGAAGGGTGTGAGGTGGAGGTCTGGACAAGGAACAACAAAGGATGTGAGATGGAGGAACGAACGAGTGGTTTTAAGTTCAGCGAGTGAGGTTTCCCTTGAGAGTTGCAGGTTTTGAGAGGCTGGGGGTGGGGGTGGGGGAGAGTGAGGGTATTATGGGGAATTACAGTAAAAAGAGTGAAATTAGAGGCTTGGGGCGAAGAGCACAGCATGGAGGGGGGGGGGCACGGAGTACTGGATAGTAACATAGAGTTAGATGAAGAGGGGAAGACCTAGCTAAACCAGTACAATGGATGTGTCTCCCATCCCTTGACACAACAGGCAGGAAATCTATTCTTCACACAAATCAATGACATAAATTCTGGGAACTACTACACATCTCAGAATCGTTGGGGGTCCATTTCCATGGCCACACTATTACGCCATTATAATTTGTGTTGATATTACTTTGGTTGTTAGAAGCGGCCTTGGAGAAATATCACGATTAGCTATCTTAACACGGATATACACTTTAACAAGGATTTCGCCGAAGATGGAAAATCCACTTCGGGATGCAGGCAAAGGAAGTCGCCACAACCTCCATCATGTGACTCTTAATCTTCCTGTCAAGTTTGATTGAGATTTGATAAGTAACGACTGAATGTATTCCAGTCAGACAGACAGACACTGAATTGTGTATTTAATACAATATATATATATACACACATATATATATACATATATATATATATATATATATATATATATATATATATATATATATATATATATATACACACATATATATATATATATACACATATACATATATATATATATATATATATATACACATATACATATACATATATATATATATATATATATATATATATATATATATATATATATATATATATATATATACATATATATATATATATATATATATATATATATATATTGTTGCAGATACGCCACGAGGGGAAGCACTCAAATTCCTCCCGAACACCCGGTCTTGAGGCCGTCGGGCACAGATAACTCCTTGTGCTGTTGGGTTGCTAAGCATCCACAAATGCCGAATGGTACTGCCAACCCTGACAGGGTTACACTACTTCGCATGATACCGTTTCCGGTGGATTGACAATACCAAGCTGGTTTCATGACCTCGATATGTACTTGCGTTAACGTACCATATCAGGTGCAGCTGAGTGGAGCTGCCAAGTACGCACCGGCAAATAAGAGCAAATTAGTGGGGTAGAACTTCCCGGCTAACCTGTGTGCGGACTACGCTGGACCAATGGAGGAAAAGACCGAACGAGCTGGGTACATTTATAATACAAGCAATTTTTACCCTTGCCGAAGGAGAGGGTATTGTATTTGGGTCCATTTGTTTGTTTGTTTGTTTGTCTGTCTGTCTGTTTGTCTGCACAGAACTTTTGTTTTTTTTTTATCTGCAACCGCTTGTTGAATTGTGTCGAAATTTTCATGATTGGTATGATTACTCAGGTACAATGTGTTAATCATAATTATGATGTCGTAGGTCATGTGGTGTGGCAACCATGTTAGAAAAATGGAAAAACTTTGGACCTCTGTATCTCTGAATCCGCAGCAAGGAAAAAATTGAAACTTGGCACACGGTAACTACTCCAGACGGGGAATGAGTGTGATATTCTTATGATATCATAAGTGCCTTCGCTATGATGTCATAATTGCATATGTAGAACGCTACATCTGATCAGTATGAAAAAATTTGAGGGTCATCAATGAATAAAATGGTTGACAAATTTTTTTGATGACGTCATCATTCACGTAATTAGGCAGCCATATTGTTAAAAAAAAACAAAACCTTCAAAAATTTTCTTCTCTGAAATGGCTGAACAGACCGAGGTGAAACTTTACACATATCACTGCCTATCCATGAGGAACAAAAGGGTCATGCATATGATGTTATAAGTCACATGGTTTGGCAGCCATATTGGATTTACCCTAAAACCTATAAAAAAAAATACACCACTCAAAAGAAGTCCTGGTGATGGTCTACAATCTCCGATTGCTCTTTTACTTGTTAATAAAGCGAGGGTGAGAAAAGGCATGTAAACAATAAACAGTTTATACACAGCAATATGTACAACAGGGAAAGCAAGGATTTATGAGGTGCAGCAAAATAAATGCAATTATTTACAAAAGAAGACACAGTGAAAAAGCCAACTCAATACAGACTTCCACAATCTTATCTGATGCAAACATTACAGACGCCATCAGAAACACACACCTGAGGAAATTGGAGAGCAAAGAAAGAAAGAAAGTTTGGGGGTATGGGCGACCTTTTTGTATCTGGCACGGCCGACGGACCAGTGTAAGCCCAGTCGCTTAGGATGGGGGGGAGGGGGGGTGATGAGAGAATAAAACTGGGGGTGTCTATGATGCGTGAGTGAGGAGGTGCAAAACGAGGTGTAATGAATTGCAAATGTAATGCAGAAGAGGAAGAGTGAAAATCTGCATATCTGCAGTTGCTCTTTTAGTTCTTGTGTGTCCACAGTTGATGAGACAGTATATTGGAGAGAGAGAGAGAACGTGTGAGAAGACAGCTGAAAGTGGCATGTGAGAAAGTCTGCATGTGTGTTTATCGAATCTATTATCGGTCTGGCGTCCTGCCCACTCAGCACTCCTCCTTTCCCCTTCACCACTGTTCAGGTCTGGACCTTCCTTGCTCACAAGTAGTCACTTCACACATGGGAGAAGACCCTCCAACCTCTCGAGGATGACACGGCAGGGAGGCTGACTGGCTGAAGGATTGACCGAGACTGTATTGTAGACGACTTGCCTTGAATTATCCTGTCGCAGCTATTTTATAGAGGCTGTGTGAAGGAGGAGCCAGGAATTGGATCAAAATGCTCTATAGGCATTCCTAAGCGGTCGGTTGTTGGTGTGCAGATGCCTCCCCAAGAAGTAGCCTTGCCCCGCGAGGCTGCGAAGCCTAAAATTGCCTCATTTGCCCCCAAACTCAGTCGTGCGACATAGCTCTGAGATTAACATAGGGTGCGGGTTTTGGGAGTGCACTGGGCACCAAATGAGAGTGACTATTTAACGAAGCACTAGGGCTACTCAGATGATGTTGAACAGACCCCAGCACTTGCACTCCAAGCTACATGTAAGTCTGCTCCAATCTCAAGCATCCATCATGGTGAGTTATGTTCATGGTTCCCCAACATCCCCAAAGGACACTGGTAAGAGTCCAGGGTGCCAACCATGGTGGCAGTGCTTCGCCGTGGCTGTGGCGAGGTGGGTGAAGTATTGTGGTGTTTGTGGTGAGAAGATTAAAGTGTTTGGAGTGGTTGTAGTGAGAAGGTTGAACGTAGTTTACCACATGACCAATGACGTCATCAAATTTCCCCCATACAATTTAGCCATAGATGACCCTCATAATTTTTCCTACTGATCGAATGAAGTGTTCAACGTATGCAATTATGATATAATGAAGCCACCTATGACATCACCCCAAAACAAATCACACTTGTTTCTCATGGGGAGTACTTGACATGTGCCAACTTCCAATTTTTTTTCCATGGAGCAGTTTAGGAGATAGAGGGTCAAAGTTTTTCTTTATTTCTAACATGACTGCCACACCACATGACCTAATTTGTTATAATTATCATTAAAACATTCTACATGAGTAGTTGCACCGATGGTGAAAAATTAGTATCAATCGGATAAGCGGTTTCAGAGAACACAAAGAAAATTGGCATGGACAGACATATGGACGGATGGATAGATAACCCGGAAACAGGCCTCGGTGACTTCGTACCAAGTGGGGTCGATTCAGCCTGTCATCCTTGGTTGGCAAAATGAGTGACAGCTTGTTGGTATCCTGTGTCAGAGTGGCGACCCATCCAGGAGTGTGCCCAATAGTTAAGGAGACCCCCAAATGCCCCTTCCACGGAGCACGTGTGGTCGCCCAATGGTTTGATGAGCATGACACTGATGTTATCCATATGTCATTGCCTTCTCAGTCACCAGATCTGAACCAAATCGAACATTTATGGGATATTCTAGAATTATGCCTGAGACAGTGTTTTCCACCTCCATGAAACAGGTGTGAGTTGATTGACTTGCTCATGGAAGAATGGTGCCGCATCCCTCCTAAAGAATTCCAGACGCTGGTGGACCCTATGCCATGGTGCATACAGGCCGTGCAGGCCGCACGTGGTGGCCCAACGCCCTATTAAGTGACTTTACATTGGTGTTTTCATTATTTTTGTCCATGACCTGTAGGTGGGTATGGTGCTGACCCCTGCCTCTCGTACGTGAGCGGGATGGCTCACCTGGTAATGAACAAGGTGCGGGTGGATGAGAAGTGTAGGTAGGAGGTGTGGTGTATGTAGGTGTGTGTAATACAAGTTCTGAAAATAACTGCTGTGGACTTGGTTGATACTCTGCAAACCAAGGTTGAGTCAATGAGGTGTGTGCATTGGAAGATGCAAGGGTGTAGGATGCATGTGTATAAGACATGTAGGGAGAGAAGTCAGTTCTGGGGAGAAACATTGTTGACTCCTTTCTATGCTCGAGAGTTGGTGGTTGGTTTTACATGGGGCATAGGAGGTAATGCCCATGGGGAGGTGGTAACTACACCTGACAGTTTGCATCTCCATGCCCATTCTGCTTCAACCTTTGTACTTCATCACCACCTCTGCTCGACCGACAAACCAACTTCAAACTCCGAGGACTGCTTTTGCAGAATTCCTCCACTCGAACTCCCCAGAACTTTGACTCACTGTGAACTGATCTCCCAGGCCTCTTATCGCCCACATTCCTGTCGCCTCTCACATCTGCTTTCCGTGAGCCAGCCATGCCGATTGGCTGGTGCTACGCGATCCCGTCATCACAATTGGTTCCAGGGATGTGATGGGCGGGGATGCTGGAATGATGCTGACAGCGCTAGCAGTTTGGTGGCGCAGCAATAAGAACGCTGGCAGATCTGGCAGCCTGGCTCTGCTGTGTTTAACATGTTTGATGTATACTATTGAGGTGTTACTGAATGGGTTAGTGTGGTTTGTGGTGTGTTTTGTGGAATTAATATGGTATGTGGTTGGAAAACGTAAAGAGTTGAGAAGTGTTTGAGAATGAGTGTTTGAGAATGAGGTGAGAATGGAGTTGGAGAATGAGGAAGAGAACAATGGGGATAGCTCAAACTACATTCACAATACATCTTTCTCTTCCACTAATATGAGGCAAAGGGATAATTTAGCGAAACAAAATTGCTGCAAATATCACTACGCTAGGGAAAGCTTATTTGTTTGATGTGTCTCCCCAGGGTCTTCCAAACCACAACTATATATATCGTTATGGATTTCAGAATCGGATCCGCCAAATGCATGCAAACATTTAGGTCCTCAGACAGTTATTTCCCAAAATGCATGTCCAGGATAGACCCATCCCAAAGTCTGGTGGGATTCTAACTTTGATGCATTGAGAAGGGTGAAGAATGGATTCCCTTTCTTAAGGGATGGCGTTTTCTCTTTACGACGGACACATTCATGCATGTGAGATAGCCGTTAGCCCAACGGAGGCTTGACACCCACCTCTTTCACCGACGTTGACACCCACCTTTTTCCATCGATGCTTGACACCCCGTTCAGCAGCTGTATGGATGCTAACTGGATCTTTTTCGTATCGGGCTGAACAATGAGGTGATAATTGTTGTTGATGTTTTATGAACACTTCACGTTTTCGCTCGGTAATTCTGGCAAATGGTTGCTTTCTGCCATTCGTCCAGCACCACAAACATGGCATCGTAGGCCAATAATGATCACGAGCCGGGCGGTTTGTCACGTGCAATGATGCGCTAATAGGCAAAGTGGACTTGGCTTAAGTCTGCTTAAGGCTATGCCCAGACTGGCCGCCTATAAAAAGGACGAGAGGACCGTTGTTTTCAATCAGTTGGCGACAGCTGGTTGCGGTTCTTACAGATTTGAGAGTTTTGCGACAGTTTGTGTCAGTTGGTGACAGCTGGGCAACGGCTATTTTCAGCTCGTCAGTTCCAGTCAGACGGTTGGTGAGCTGGCGACAGTTGGTGACAGCCTTGCAGCTTCTCACAGCACCTCAGCACCTCTCAGCGCCTCACAGCTTCTCACAGCTCCTAACAGCTGTCCGTTGATTGTGGCTCCTGGTGGCTCCTGACGGTGGGTGATGCTCGGACCGTAAATGCTGGTTCTGCTCGAGACCTGCTCTTGGCGTACCTGATTCTTGGCGTCCCTGGTTCCTGGTGGTGACGACGTGACATCGATTGGCGTTCAAGCCTGTTTGTGAGTGGGTGCACAGCAAGGCTATACCTCATGCGCCGCTTAACGACGGGGATACGTTCTGAGAAATGCGTCGTTAAGCGGTTTCGTCATTGTGCGAACATCATAGAGGGTACTTTACACAAACCGAAATGGTATAGCCTACAACACACCTCGGCTATATGGTATAGCACTATAGCCTATTGCTCCTAGGCTACAAACCTGTACAGCATGTTACTGCAGTGAATATCAATACTGTAGGCAATTGTAACACAATGATAAGTATTTGTGTATCTAAATATATCTAAACATAGAAAAGGTACAGTAAAAATACAGTATAAAAGATTTTTTTAAAAATCGTACACCTGTATCGGGCACTTACCATGAATGGAGCTTGCAGGACTGGAAGTTGCTCTGGGTGAGTCAGTGAGTGAGTGAGTGGTGAGTGAATGTGAAGGCCTCGGACATCACTGTACACTATTGTAGATTATATAAACACTGTACACTTAGGCTACACTAAATTTACTTTAAAAAGATTTTTCTTTCTTCAATAATAAATTAACCTTAGCGAACTGTAACATTTTTACTTTATAAACTTTTTAATTTTTTAAAACTTTTCGATGAACACTTAGGGTCCATGATGAACAAAACAACATGAGATTAAATCAAGCACATGGAAAAAATGATGCAATCAAGAGATGCGATAAACACGAGATGTATGAGGCAAATGCATAACACAGCATACTGTTTTACAGTAAACTTTTTTTTCTCAGTAGAATGAGTACACTCTAAACTAACGATAAAAAGTACAGTACAGTAAATACATAAACCAGTAACATAGTTGTTTGTTATCATTATCAAGTATTATGTACTGTACAAAATTGTATGTGCTTTTCTGTACTTTATTCGACTGGCAGCGCTACGACGGCTACGACATCACTAGGCGATAGGAATTTTTCAGCTCCATTATAATCTTATGGGACCACCATCGTATATGCAGGGGTTTCCTTAGAAGCCGGTTACCGGCGACCCGCAGCCGTCTACTAAGAGAAAAAATGTCAAAGGTCGCCGCCTACTTCAGCACCAATTTATCTAAAAAAAATTTTGTCACCATGGAATCTCTTCACCCCGCTTTGAAATCCGAGACGAAAACACATGAGTATTTCGATAAAAGCGGGCTTACTTTTACTGTTAGTACTCTCACCAGGTCTAGCACAACACTGACCTAAAATAACACAAGCAGCTAAAACCGCCTCCTGCAATGGAGAGTTCTCTGCTTTGGCCTCGTTTTGGACTGTTGGCCTGATACCCTGATACCATACAGCAATGACCTCAAGAAAATAAACTTTGTAGGCCTCGCAGTTTCGGTGCCGAAACGAAAATCCCTGTTTGACTTTGGATTTTCGAAGAAGTCCAAAGAAATCGGAGGTAAACTTCTGGCCATCAGTAACTGGTCTAAACATGCACTCTCGCGAGTGCGTGCGACGTTGTTGTTTCACGAAACACGTGTTTCACCTCATCCATTTTGAGCTTTTGTCAAGTGATGCGGCTCCAAAATACACGGTCACCCGTTGTGCCTTTTTAATTTATAAAGTAATTAGTCTATAAGCTTAAAGCAGCTTTTGTACATGTTATTATTCGTGGTTATTTGCACTGAAAATCGCCGTTTATTCACTGAAATGAAGGCCAAGTACGAGCAGCTGTGAACTGGCCAACTGAATACTGGTACCACAGGTACATGCATGTACCATAGACTTGAACCATCTATACAGTATAGCTGAATTTCAGTCAACCAGTCAGTCAGTATGTGAATGCAACTACATCCAGAATAGGCCAAACCACGTGTTTTTGTGGAGTGTTCCACCCCAACAGCATGATAATATGAGAACTATTTCATGTCAGAAATCATGCTAGAATGCATCTTCAGCCATCTCGGATCCTCCGGCTTCCAGGGCCCGATGCGGGCCCTGGACCCCGGCCATACAGCTGTGCTCACTTCGCTCGCGGTGATGGTAACCTGCTGCTTTTTAATGGCAGCTTCCCACTCCAAAAAATAAGGAAACCCCTGTATATGCAGTCCGTCGTTGACCGAAACGTTGTAATGCGGTGCATGACTATATATGTATATGTATATATATATATATATATATATATATATATATATATATATATATATATATATATATATTGTTACTGGTCGGGGGGCCGGCGGCCAACCGACCGCTCTGAACGCAGCCGCAAGTCGAGTCGGCCCGACCGATCGCTCGGAATATAGATCGCCGCCCGGATAACTCCGAGCGACGGGTCCTTGTACAAGAACCGAAATACGCCAATCGGCAGATCACATGGGGTAGGGTCGATTACCAATCTTCAATGTACCTAAATACCCACGTGATCCAACTACCGGGGTATTCCACCCTCGACGGAACTCGTACGGACCAAACCGCTGAGGCGAGCTTGTCCGTGCGCGATTCTGAGCGGCGTAATCGCCAAGAACCGTCCGTCCAAATGTCCCCCGATTACGGAAAACCAACGGCTTTCTAACTCCCAACACACGAAATGTTCAGTCAATGAGGGAATGGATGCAACGAGCAGGTTTACATTCACACAAGGACATTTATTATAATAAAACACGTATGCAATTAAA
>NC_140969.1:50607029-50734529 GCF_056783735.1 Eptatretus burgeri
GGTTGGTATGGGATAATTGGTCCATACTTCTTTGAAGATGACCAGGGACGCACTTGCACGGTAAACCAGAGGAACTATCACGAAATGATTCAGGAATTCTATCTGCCTGGGCTACGTACTCAGGCCCGTAGGAGAAACAACCTGATCCAGATGAGAACCCAGTGGTTCCAGCAGGATGGGGCACCGCCCCATACAGCCAGGGAAACGTGGCGTTTTCTCAACCAACATTTTGAGGGCCGCTTTATCTCCCTCTACGAAGACGTTGAGTGGCCACCGTATTCCCCTGACCTTACTCCTCCAGACTTCTTCTCGTGGGGGTATCTCAAGGACAGGATCTATGGAAACCCTAGGCCTCAGACTCTTGATCAGCTGAAGGAAAACATCCACCGAGAAATCCAGAACATTCCTTAGGAAACGTTTCCCAAAGTGATGGAGAACATGACAACGCGTTTGCAGGCAGTGATCGGACAACATGGAGCCTGTGTCGAACATGTGGTCAAAAAGAAAATGACGATTCTATACCAAAATTTAAGTTTTGGTGGCAATTTTGACATTGGTACAATAAACTTCAACCTTTCAGCTTTCTATCCAGCCATATATCTTTTTTAAAAATATGTTATGACCATCCTCTTTGCAGATGAAAAGTTGTATTTTTTGGGGTACACCCTGTATGTATATGTATGTATATATATATATATATATATATATATATATATATATATATATATATATATATATATATATATATATATATATATATATACATATATATATACATATAAATGTAGGGGAGGGATGTGGTTTTCTGGTGTGAGGGAGACTATATGAAAGATTGATGTGGGAAGGAATGAAGAGATAAGGGAAGAAGGAAATGGCAGGTTGATGTGCTGTGACTGTGTGGAGTTTGATCAAAGCCCGTATGAAGTGAACAATGGTTTGCTCGTGTGAAAGAACATTATATCCTTTGTTTTTTCTGCAGTGAATCCTTTTGCTGTTGTTGCACTGTTTTCCTTTTGCCCCCATTTTGTCTGCTGATCCATAATTGCCTCCTGTTGTTTGCTCATCTATAAGCATCTATTGCTGTGTTATATACTAGCAGGAGTACTCAGCGGTGCCCAGTATCGCTCGGTCTATTTTTATGGGGATCTAAAATACTTCCCTACACCTACTAAGGAATGTGGTTGGGGATCATTTAATATTGACTTTCACGTTGCTATAAAGGCTTAGTCACTAAAGAGCAAATTAAAAAAAAAAAAAACTTATTTTTCTTAAAAAATTTCAATGTATTCTTTTTTGCTAAAAACACTCCTCATGGCTCAAACATGAACTTCTGAAATTTTGATGAAGATACATTCAGGTATACATTCAGCCATCTCTGAGAAGAATGGCGTCACACAGACACACAGATAAATGGCTCTATTATAGTAGTTTATCGATTAATTAAATAAGATATCACTAACCCTTTTAAACAAATGCAACTCTTAAAAAACACATTCTGAAAGAAGATCCAACCCTAAAAAAACACCAGACTTCAAACCACCGCACACTTGCTCAACAAACCCGATCACTCACAAACACCCTCCCCACCCACTTAAACCCCGCAGGCTCCACTCATTGATGTATTCTTCACTCTGACAAACAACAGCAACGTGAAGTGTCCTCATTTGTGTACTCAGTGCTTAAAACAATGGCAGAGAAAGTAAAAAGATAGGGTGAGGGGTACTCTCAATTGTTTTTTGTGTGTTGTGTTGACACGTTATTACCCCGTGTGTGGAGCGCAATGCAGGATTAAGCCATTGGTTCATCCTTGTCTGCGTGACAGACATTAGTCTATGATAGAACTACCGAATTTTCATTAAATTTTATATTTTGAACACTGTAGAACACGAATTTGTACTTTAGCGGAACTTGGGCTCTGAATTTAGAAATTGTATGGAATCTCGTCCCGAGTGAACATGCACGTGCGCACAGGGGAGTAAGGTTTCTGTCTGTCTGCCGGTCTGGTAGTCAAACAAAATTGAAAATCATTCCAAACAGGAAGCTTACTGTTTTTAAGGACGTCATAAAGGTCACAAACAGCAGGCACGAATAACTAATATAACGTGTTAAGTAATGTGGTGTAAAAGATAGTGTCTCAACGGCGGTAAACTTCCAAATGAATGTTTTTTTCTGCAGCCTGTAAAAGTTAGATTTTATTTAAATCTAATTATGTACTTGAACACTGTAGAACACAAAACATCTGGTTTGCACTTTAAGAAACCTTCAAATTAGCAGTATTTGGGCAAAACTTTATGCCGCCTCAACCAATCAAATGTGCCGTGCAATCTGTGGGCACGGTTGGCAGAAAGTTCAGCTCTGTACTCTTCTGTTTGACCCATCGGCTTTGTATGGTTGCCATTGCGTCAGTTATTCACATTTCACAAAGAAAGCAAATATCGATTTTGCTCGAATGTGCAAAGCAAGAGTTCAAAAGACTTCATAGGTGTCCTTTTTCTCAAGACTGCATGGGGTAAGATGTGCTATGAACTCTCCAGTTATTATTGTGTGATTGTGTAACACCAATAAGGATACTGCATTGAGTTGGGTGTGGTGTGTCTGTCATCAGGAGGCAGAAATGTGGCACAGTCACAGAGGTCCAATTGACAATAATATACTGTTTTGTATGGAAAGTCGAGGCTCTTGGAAAAGTTAGAAGAAACAACACATATAACACTATGACTCGTGTGGAAACACTCCAACAGCAGGGTAGTGGAGACAACAGAGTACAGGAGAACAATGAGAGATTCCAGGGAGGAAGTAATTAAAGAGTTGAAATATATCCAGCTTTTTATTTTTACAAGAAAGGGATTTGAAAGAAGAGGAAGGGAAAACTAGGGAAGAAAGAGCAATGTCATGGATAAACCAAAAGCTGGGTGAGGGAGAGGGACGAAAACACAATACTGTACAGGGGCGGATCCAGGATTTTAGGTTTGTGGGGGTGGCGGGGAGGTGAAAGGGGAGGGGGGGGTGAGGTTGACAAAAAAATTACATTGCATTGAAAAATATAATCTTGCGGAGCATTGCGAGGATATTTAATTGTTTATCATTTCAGAATGTTTACGATTCACGAACATATTTTGATTTGTTTTGCTTGAAGACAAATAATTAAATGTTCAAAAGATGGGATAACAACTCAGGATTTGTTGTGTACTAAGCAATGGTTAACTTATGTTACAACACAGTCTGCTCTCTTTCTTCAATGGATAGTTTAAAAGCATGATGCAAAAAGGACCAGACCAACAAAAGATAATTAATATTACCAACAACATGGCATCACTCATAATCATCATTACAAAATCCCAACAAACTGAAAAGTTGGTGGAGTTACAAAATCAAATTGTAACATTTTAATTATGTATTACCTTTTTCTGCATCCACATCATTCAGGAAATTAAAATGACAATAACAGAAACTACACCGAAAATACCTTATTGATATCCATCTTTTTCAACAATGTTTAGTACCTAACAGACCCTGATTTTGGCAAAATGTATAAATTAGTACACTTCAAAAACACAAGCATAATTAAACATTTAAAGCATTTTCTTCAATGTTATCGTTGTGTTCGTATGTTCATTTGTGACACTGTGCTCACCTTTATGATGTCACATCACAATGGGTATGCCCTTGTTAAAGTGTTAAACCATCCATTATTTCAAGGACTAACAACCTTGTAACACCAATTACGAAAAATGTTTTGCGATTAACAAAACTAAATAAACAACTGAAAAATAAAATTTCAGTCAGACAAGTAAAATATGAAATGACTCGGAAGAGTACCTTTCCCAGGTGATGGGAAAAGCTAGCAAAAGTATCCGTCCCCAGTTTTGGGAAAGGTTTAAGTTAATCTATCAATTTAAATAATATTTCATGGACTTTAAAAAAGCTCAATTGTGTTGCACTCTTGGTTTCACTCAGAACCAACACTGAGCTACTTATATCATCCACCACAAAATGGTGGTGCAACATAGGGCAACGGAGGTTGGATTTGTCTCAAAAGATCGCAAGATATCCGAGTTGCGAAATGAAATTTGGCATCGACATTACGCATGCTTGTTCTCTCGTCATTTCAAAAGTGAATGTTGAGCTTTTCAATGCAGCACGAGAAGCGGCCACCATAAATGGGAGTCAGACAGACGAATGTATGGACAGACAGACACCACGTTTCACAATATATAATAGACGACTCCCCTTCCAAGAAACTTCAACACAGAAAGAGACTATCTGGCCTATGAAGCCTCCAAAATGGTTGCCAACCAATGACGTTTTAGCCCCCATTGGATTTAGTCCAAAACGGGGGCTTATGGATTTCGTCTCGATTTTCGTGTCCGTGCTTGCATGCATCCGCAACCATATCTCGGAGATGTACGGATCAATTTTATTCATACTTGGCACAAAGACAACAAATGAGGGTATACATTAGCACGTCATTTTGGTTTGTGATGCAATCAAAGATGGCCGACTAGCAGCCATTTTAGTTGCAAAAAACCCGACGTTGAACACGTCCTCAACCATTTCTCAACATGCATTTACCGATGTTGTTCAAACTTGGCTCAGAGATAATGAATGATGGCTTACATATTCACATCATTTTTTCTCGAGACCAAATCCATGATGGCCGATGGGTTGCCATTTTGTTACTTAAATGTGACTCCAACCACTTCTCAGGCAAGAATTGCCCGATTTTGTTCAAACTTGGCAAAATCAAAGTACACAATGGTATACATGTGCACTTCACTTTATTTTGCGATCTAATCAAAGATGGCCGACTGGTAGGCTGGCGGCCATTTTAGTTGAAGAAAACCCGGTATTGAACACGTCCTCAACTATTTCTCGGACATGCATTTACCGATCTTGTTCAAACTTGGCAAACAGATGATGAATGATGGCTTACATATGCATGTCATGTTTTTTTTCCCAAAGATCATATTCAAGATGGCCGACTGGCAGCCATTTTGTTACTTAAATTTGTCCCCAACCATTTCTTGGACATGTATGGTCCGATTTTGTTCAAGCGTGGCATAAGCAAAGTACACAGTGGCATAGACTTTCATTAACTTTATTTTGCGATCGGATCAAAGATGGCCGACTGGCAGCCATTTTAATTGTAAATAAATATGGGCTCGCCATTTAACTCGGAACAGCAAAATTACTAAAACAACGGGGACTATGACATTTTATGTCTTTTTCCTTGTGTATATATAGAGTCAAGGCTTGTGGAAGAGCAGCAAGAACATGAAATGGATCAGGACAAAAGGAACAATAGGGAGAGGGTGGGGACACCAACAGTGGAGTTGAAGGACAAAATAGAGGGAGAATTGGACAAATAATGGAGTAAAGAGGAGTGGGGTGGACACAGAAGGACATTTCTTCCTCACTGCCCCTCCCCCTGCACCCCCATCCGACCTATCCCTCTCTCTCCCTCCCCCCTCCTTCACCCCTCCCCTCCTTCACCCCTCTCCCCTCCCCTCCTTCACCCCTCTCCCCCTCCCCTCCTTCACCCCTCTCCCCCTCCCCTCCTTCACCCCTCTCCCCCTCCCCTCCTTCACCCCTCTCCCTCCCCTCCATCACCCCTCTCCCCTCCCCTCCATCACCCCTCTCCCCTCCCTCCTTCACCCCTCTCCCCTCCCCTCCTTCACCCCTCTCCCCCTCCCCTTCTTCACCCCTCTCCTCCTCCCCTCCTTCACCCCTCTCCTCCTCCCCTCCTTCACCCCTCTCCTCCTTCACCCTCTCCCCCTCCCCTCCATCACCCTCTCCCCCCTCCTTCACCCCTCTCCCCCTCCTTCACCCCTCTCCCCCTCCCCTCCTTCACCCCTCTCCCCTCCCCTCCTTCACCCCTCTCTCCCCTCCTTCACCCCTCTCCCCACCCCTCCCCACTCCCCTCCCCCTCCTTCACCCCTCTCCCCCTCCCTCCTTCACCCCTCTTCTCCCCACCCCCTCCTTCACCCCTCTCCCCCCCCTCCTTCACCCCTCTCCCCACCCTCCTTCACCCCTCACCCCCACCCTCCTTCACCCTCTCCCCCCACCCCTCCTTCACCCCTCACCCCCACCCCTCCTTCACCCTCACCCTCCTTCACCCCTCTCCCCCACCCTCTCCTCTCCCCTCCTTCAGCCCTCTCCTCCTCCCCTCCTTCACCCTCTCCCCTCCCTCCATCACCCCTCTCCCCTCCCCTCCATCACCCCTCTCCCCTCCCCTCCTTCACCCCTCTCCCTCCCCTCCTTCCCTCCTTCACCCCTCACCCTCCTCCTCCTTCACCCCTCTCCCCTCCCCTCCTTCACCCCTCACCCTCCCCTCCTTCACCCTCTCCCCCTCCCTCCTTCACCCCTCTCCCCCTCCCCTCCTTCACCCTCTCCCCCCTCCCCTCCTTCATCTCCCCCTCCCCTCCATCACCCTCTCCCCCTCCTCCATCACCCCTCCCCCCTCCCCTCCTTCACCCCCTCTCCCCTCCCTCCTTCCCTCCTTCACCCCCTCTCCCCCTCCCCTCCTTCACCCCTCTCCCCTTCACCTCTCTCTCCCCCTCCCCTCCTTCACCCCTCTCCCCCCTCCCCTCCTTCACCCCTCTCCCCCTCCCTCCTTCACCCCTCTCCCCCTCCCCTCCTTCACCCCTCTCCCCCTCCCCTCCTTCACCCCTCTCCCCCTCCCCTCCTTCACCCCTCTCCCCCCTCCCCTCCTTCACCCCTCTCCCCTCCTTCACCCCTCTCTTTCCTCTCTCCCCCACTCCACCTTTCCTAGGACGAAACACCAGGATGACATTTTATAGCTAGGCCAAGATTCAAACCCAGGATGCCAATTTATAGCTAGGCCAAGATTCAAACCTGGCTCGAAAACTTGGAGGTGAGTGTGGATACCTCAAAGTCAACCTGTCGGCCGAGGTTTTATTTTAATCATGTACTGTTGATAAACAAACACGGATTCCATCCATATGTTATCTATATATTATATTACTAAAACTCCCATCTTGTATGTATATATGTATGTTCCTGAAATGCAGTCAAAACAGTACACGATAGCACAAACATTTTCGGCCCACCTTACTCACCATTCTCCTGCGGTGTGCAGTATCAAGTTTCCTTCAAATCGGGAAACAAAAAAATGATGAAGAAATCCATTCCCGATTCAGTCAAGTTCTCTTCAGGAGAATTTGATCAACGCAAACAACCTTAGCGGTATAGTTCGCTGGAGCTATCTTTTTTTTTTCTTGAAATTATTTATTTAAAAATCTCACACATTTAGTATTGACAAAGAACGATTTATTTTTAAGCAAAAATAAACATCGCCATTTTGATCTAATAGTTCCGTGGTGTTCAGTAATAAATAAAATTGTGTTTAGAAGATTACTCACAATAATTTCTTTGACTTTATTTTCTCCATTTTTTTTCTTCACATTGACGCGCAATATCAAGTCTCGTTCAAATCGGGGGGGGGGGAAGGGGGAGAGGAGAGGACGTGGGGGGGGGAAGGGGGAGAGGAGAGGACGTGGGGGGGGGAAGGGGGAGAGGAGAGGACGTGGGGGGGGGGAAGGGGGAGAGGAGAGGACGTGGGGGGGGGGAAGGGGAGAGGAGAGGACGGGGGGGGGAAGGGGGAGAGGAGAGGACGTGGGGGGGGGAAGGGGGAGAGGAGAGGACGTGGGGGGGAAGGGGAGAGGAGAGGACGTGGGGGGGGGAAGGGGGAGAGGAGAGGACGTGGGGGGGGGGAAGGGGGAGAGGAGAGGACGTGGGGGGGGGAAGGGGAGAGGAGAGGACGTGGGGGAAGGGGGAGAGGAGAGGACGTGGGGGGGGAAGGGGGAGAGGAGAGGACGTGGGGGGGGGAAGGGGAGAGGAGAGGACGTGGGGGGGGAAGGGGAGAGGAGAGGACGTGGGGGGGGAAGGGGAGAGGAGAGGACGTGGGGGGGAAGGGGGAGAGGAGAGGACGTGGGGGGGAAGGGGAGAGAGGAGAGGACGTGGGGGGGAAGGGGGAGAGGAGAGGACGTGGGGGGAGGGGGAGAGGAGAGGACGTGGGGGGGAAGGGGGAGAGGAGAGGACGGGGGGGGGAAGGGGAGAGGAGAGGACGGGGGGGGAAGGGGAGAGGAGAGGACGGGGGGGGGAAGGGGGAGAGGAGAGGACGTGGGGGGGGGAAGGGGGAGAGGAGAGGACGGGGGGGGAAGGGGGAGAGGAGAGGACGGGGGGGAAGGGGGAGAGGAGAGGACGTGGGGGGAAGGGGAGAGGAGAGGACGGGGGGGAAGGGGGAGAGGAGAGGACGGGGGGGGGGAAGGGGAGAGGAGAGGACGTGGGGGGGGGAAGGGGGAGAGGAGAGGACGTGGGGGGAAGGGGGAGAGGAGAGGACGTGGGGGGGAAGGGGAGAGGAGAGGACGGGGGGGGGAAGGGGGAGAGGAGAGGACGTGGGGGGGGAAGGGGGAGAGGAGAGGACGTGGGGGGGGGGAAGGGGGAGAGGAGAGGACGTGGGGGGGGAAGGGGGAGAGGAGAGGACGTGGGGGGAAGGGGGAGAGGAGAGGACGTGGGGGGGGGAAGGGGAGAGGAGAGGACGTGGGGGGGGGGAAGGGGAGAGGAGAGGACGTGGGGGGGGAAGGGGGAGAGGAGAGGGACGGGGGGGGAAGGGGGAGAGGAGAGGACGTGGGGGGGGAAGGGGGAGAGGAGAGGACGTGGGGGGGGGAAGGGGAGAGAGGAGAGGACGTGGGGGGGGAAGGGGGAGAGGAGAGGACGGGGGGGGGAAGGGGGAGAGGAGAGGACGTGGGGGGGAAGGGGGAGAGGAGAGGACGGGGGGGGAAGGGGGAGAGGAGAGGACGTGGGGGGAAGGGGGAGAGGAGAGGACGGGGGGGGGAAGGGGAGAGGAGAGGACGTGGGGGGGAAGGGGGAGAGGAGAGGACGGGGGGAAGGGGAGAGGAGAGGACGTGGGGGGGGGAAGGGGAGAGGAGAGGACGGGGGGGAAGGGGGAGAGGAGAGGACGGGGGGGGGGGAAGGGGGAGAGGAGAGGACGTGGGGGGGAAGGGGGAGAGGAGAGGACGGGGGGGGAAGGGGGAGAGGAGAGGACGGGGGGGGGAAGGGGGAGAGGAGAGGACGTGGGGGGGAAGGGGGAGAGGAGAGGACGGGGGGGAAGGGGGAGAGGAGAGGACGGGGGGGAAGGGGGAGAGGAGAGGACGTGGGGGGGAAGGGGGAGAGGAGAGGACGTGGGGGGGAAGGGGGAGAGGAGAGGACGTGGGGGGGGAAGGGGAGAGAGGAGAGGACGTGGGGGGGGAAGGGGGAGAGGAGAGGACGTGGGGGGGGGGAAGGGGGAGAGGAGAGGACGTGGGGGGGAAGGGGGAGAGGAGAGGACGGGGGGGAAGGGGGAGAGGAGAGGACGTGGGGGGGGAAGGGGAGAGGAGAGGACGTGGGGGGGAAGGGGGAGAGGAGAGGACGTGGGGGGAAGGGGGAGAGGAGAGGACGTGGGGGGAAGGGGGAGAGGAGAGGACGTGGGGGGGGGAAGGGGGAGAGGAGAGGACGTGGGGGGGGAAGGGGAGAGGAGAGGACGTGGGGGGAAGGGGGAGGGGAGAGGACGGGGGGGGGGAAGGGGAGAGGAGAGGACGTGGGGGGGGGAAGGGGGGAGAGGAGAGGACGTGGGGGGGAAGGGGGAGAGGAGAGGACGTGGGGGGGAAGGGGGAGAGGAGAGGACGTGGGGGAAGGGGGAAGGGGGAGGGGAGAGGACGTGGGGGGAAGGGGGAGAGGAGAGGACGTGGGGGGAAGGGGAGAGGAGAGGACGGGGGGGGAAGGGGGAGAGGAGAGGACGTGGGGGGAAGGGGAGAGGAGAGGACGTGGGGGGGAAGGGGAGAGGAGAGGACGTGGGGGGGAAGGGGGGAGGGGAGAGGACGTGGGGGGGGGGGAAGGGGGAGAGGAGAGGACGTGGGGGGAAGGGGGAGAGGAGAGGACGTGGGGGGAAGGGGGAGGGGAGAGGACGTGGGGGGGAAGGGGAGGGGAGAGGACGGGGGAGGGGGAGGGGGAGAGGGGGGGGGAAGGGGAGAGGACGTGGGGGGGAAGGGGGAGGGGAGAGGACGTGGGGGGGAAGGGGAGGGGAGAGGACGGGGGGGAAGGGAAGGGGAGAGGAGAGGACGTGGGGGGGAAGGGGAGGGGAGAGGACGTGGGGGGGAAGGGGGAGGGGAGAGGACGTGGGGGGGGGAAGGGGGAGAGGAGAGGACGTGGGGGGGAAGGGGAGAGGACGTGGGGGGGGAAGGGGAGAGAGAGGACGTGGGGGGGGGAAGGGGGAGAGGAGAGGACGTGGGGGGGAAGGGGGAGAGGAGAGGACGTGGGGGGGGAAGGGGGAGGGGAGAGGACGTGGGGGGGAAGGGGGAGAGGAGAGGACGTGGGGGGGAAGGGGGAGAGGAGAGGACGTGGGGGGGGGGAAGGGGAGAGGACGTGGGGGAAGGGGGAGAGGAGAGGACGTGGGGGGGGGAAGGGGGAGAGGACGTGGGGGAGGGGGAGAGGAGAGGACGTGGGGGGAGGGGAGAGGAGAGGACGTGGGGGGGAGGGGGAGGAGAGGACGGGGGGGGGGAAGGGGAGAGGAGAGGACGTGGGGGGAAGGGGGAGAGGAGAGGACGTGGGGGGGAAGGGGGAGAGGAGAGGACGTGGGGGGGAAGGGGAGAGGACGTGGGGGGAGGGGGAGAGGACGTGGGGGGGGAGGGGGAGAGGACGTGGGGGGAGGGGAGAGGACGTGGGGGAGGGGGAGAGGACGGGGGGAGGGGGAGAGGAGAGGACGGGGGGGGGGGAGAGGAGGGGAGAGGACGTGGGGGGGGAGGGGGAGAGGACGTGGGGGGAGGGGGAGAGGACGTGGGGGAGGGGAGAGGAGAGGACGTGGGGGGAGGGGGAGAGGAGAGGACGGGGGGGAGGGGGAGAGGGAGAGGACGTGGGGGGAGGGGGAGAGGAGAGGACGGGGGGGAGGGGAGAGGAGAGGACGGGGGGGAGGGGGAGAGGAGAGGACGTGGGGGGAGGGGGAGAGGAGAGGACGGGGGGGGGAAGGGGGAGAGGAGAGGACGGGGGGGGGGGAGGGGGAGAGGAGAGGACGGGGGGGAGGAGGGGGAAGGGGAGAGGACGTGGGGGGGGAAGGGGGAGAGGAGAGGACGTGGGGGGGAAGGGGGAGAGGAGAGGACGGGGGGGAGGGGGAGAGGAGAGGACGGGGGGAGGGGGAGAGGAGAGGACGTGGGGGGGAAGGGGGAGAGGAGAGGACGGGGGGGGGAAGGGGAGAGGAGAGGACGGGGGGGAAGGGGGAGAGGAGAGGACGGGGGGGGGAAGGGGGAGAGGAGAGGACGTGGGGGGGGAAGGGGGAGAGGAGAGGACGTGGGGGGAAGGGGGAGAGGAGAGGACGGGGGGGGAAGGGGGAGAGGAGAGGACGGGGGGGAAGGGGGAGAGGAGAGGACGGGGGGGGAAGGGGGAGAGGAGAGGACGTGGGGGGAAGGGGGAGAGGAGAGGACGTGGGGGGGAAGGGGGAGAGGAGAGGACGTGGGGGGGAAGGGGGAGAGGAGAGGACGTGGGGGGGGAAGGGGGAGAGGAGAGGACGTGGGGGGGAAGGGGGAGAGGAGAGGACGTGGGGGGGGAAGGGGGAGAGGAGAGGACGTGGGGGGGGGAAGGGGGAGAGGAGAGGACGTGGGGGGGAAGGGGGAGAGGAGAGGACGTGGGGGGGGAAGGGGAGAGGAGAGGACGTGGGGGGGGGAAGGGGAGAGGAGAGGACGTGGGGGGAAGGGGGAGAGGAGAGGACGTGGGGGGGGAAGGGGGAGAGGAGAGGACGTGGGGGGGGAAGGGGGAGAGGAGAGGACGTGGGGGGGAAGGGGGAGAGGAGAGGACGGGGGGGGAAGGGGGAGAGGAGAGGACGTGGGGGGGGAAGGGGAGAGGAGAGGACGGGGGGGAGGGGGAGAGGAGAGGACGGGGGGGAAGGGGGAGAGGAGAGGACGGGGGGGGAAGGGGGAGAGGAGAGGACGTGGGGGGGAAGGGGGAGAGGAGAGGACGTGGGGGGAAGGGGGAGAGGAGAGGACGTGGGGGGGAAGGGGGAGAGGAGAGGACGTGGGGGGGAAGGGGGAGAGGAGAGGACGGGGGGGGAAGGGGGAAGGGGAGAGGAGAGGACGGGGGGGGAAGGGGAGAGGAGAGGACGTGGGGGGGAAGGGGAGAGGAGAGGACGGGGGGAAGGGGGAGAGGAGAGGACGTGGGGGGGAAGGGGGAGAGGAGAGGACGGGGGGAAGGGGGAGAGGAGAGGACGGGGGGGAAGGGGGAGAGGAGAGGACGTGGGGGGGGGGGAAGGGGGAGAGGAGAGGACGTGGGGGGAAGGGGGAGAGGAGAGGACGGGGGGGAAGGGGGAGAGGAGAGGACGGGGGGGAAGGGGGAGAGGAGAGGACGGGGGGGAAGGGGGAGAGGAGAGGACGGGGGGGAAGGGGGAGAGGAGAGGACGTGGGGGGGGGAAGGGGGAGAGGAGAGGACGTGGGGGGGAAGGGGGAGAGGAGAGGACGGGGGGGAAGGGGGAGAGGAGAGGACGTGGGGGGGAAGGGGGAGAGGAGAGGACGGGGGGGGAAGGGGAGAGGAGAGGACGTGGGGGGGGAAGGGGGAGAGGAGAGGACGTGGGGGGGAAGGGGGAGAGGAGAGGACGGGGGGGGGAAGGGGGAGAGGAGAGGACGTGGGGGGAAGGGGGAGGAGAGGACGTGGGGGGAAGGGGGAGAGGAGAGGACGTGGGGGGAAGGGGGAGAGGAGAGGACGGGGGGGGAAGGGGGAGAGGAGAGGACGTGGGGGGAAGGGGGAAGGGGGAGAGGACGTGGGGGAGGGGGAGAGGAGAGGACGTGGGGGGAAGGGGGGAGAGGGACGTGGGGGAGGGGGAGAGGACGTGGGGGGAGGGGGAGAGGACGGGGGGGAGGGGGGGAGAGGACGGGGGGGAAGGGGGAGAGGAGAGGACGGGGGGAAGGGGGAGAGGACGGGAGAGGACGGGGGGGAAGGGGGAGAGGGAGAGGACGTGGGGGGGGAAGGGGGAGAGGAGAGGACGGGGGAAGGGGGAAGGGGAGAGGACGGGGGGGGGGAGAGGAGAGGACGGGGGAAGGGGAGAGGAGAGGGGGGGGGGGAAGGGGGAGAGGAGAGGACGGGGGGGAAGGGGGAGAGGAGAGGACGTGGGGGGAGGGGAGAGAGGAGAGGACGGGGGGAAGGGGGAGAGGAGAGGACGGGGGGAAGGGGGAGAGGAGAGGACGGGGGGGAAGGGGGAGAGGAGAGGACGGGGGGGGGAAGGGGAGAGGAGAGGACGGGGGGGAAGGGGGAGAGGAGAGGACGGGGGGGGAAGGGGGAGAGGACGTGGGGGACGGGGGAAGGGGGAGAGGAGAGGACGTGGGGGGGGAAGGGGGAGAGGAGAGGACGTGGGGGGAAGGGGGAGAGGGAGAGGACGTGGGGGAAGGGGGAGGGGAGAGGACGTGGGGGGAAGGGGGAGAGGAGAGGACGTGGGGGAAGGGGGAGGGGAGAGGACGGGGGGGAAGGGGGAGAGGAGAGGACGGGGGGGGAAGGGGGAGAGGAGAGGACGTGGGGGGGGGGGAAGGGGGAGAGGAGAGGACGTGGGGGAAGGGGGAGGGGAGAGGACGGGGGGAAGGGGGAGGGGAGAGGACGTGGGGGGAAGGGGAGGGGAGAGGACGGGGGGGAAGGGGGAGGGGAGAGGACGTGGGGGGAGGGGGAGAGGAGAGGACGTGGGGGAGGGGGAGAGGAGGAGGAGGACGGGGGGAGGGGGAGAGGACGGGGGGAGGGGGAGAGGACGTGGGGGGAGGGGAGAGGACGGGGGGGGGAGGGGAGAGGACGTGGGGGGGGGGGGAGAGGACGGGGGGGAAGGGGAGAGGACGTGGGGGGGAAGGGGAGAGGACGGGGGGGAGAGGACGGGGGGGAGGGGAGAGGACGTGGGGGGAAGGGGGAGAGGAGAGGACGGGGGGAGGGGGGAGAGGACGGGGGGAGGGGGAGAGGACGGGGGGAGGGGAGAGGACGGGGGGAGGGGGAGAGGACGGGGGGAAGGGGAGAGGACGGGGGGGGAGGGGGAGAGGACGTGGGGGGAAGGGGGAGAGGACGGGGGGGGAGGGGAGAGGACGGGGGGAGGGGGAGAGGACGGGGGAAGGGGGGAGAGGACGGGGGGAAGGGGGGGGAGAGGACGGGGGGAGGGGGAGAGGACGGGGGGGGGGGAGAGGGGGAGAGGAGAGGACGTGGGGGGAGGGGAGAGGACGTGGGGGGAAGGGGGAGAGGACGTGGGGGGAGGGGAGAGGAGAGGACGTGGGGGGGAAGGGGGAGAGGAGAGGACGTGGGGGAGGGGGAGAGGACGTGGGGGGGGGGAGGGGAGAGGACGTGGGGGGAAGGGGGAGAGGAGAGGACGGGGGGAGGAAGGGGGAGAGGGAGAGGACGTGGGGGAGGGGAGAGGAGAGGACGGGGGGAAGGGGGAGAGGAGAGGACGGGGGGGGGAAGGGGGAGAGGAGAGGACGTGGGGGGGAAGGGGGAGAGGAGAGGACGTGGGGGGGAAGGGGGAGAGGAGAGGACGTGGGGGGAGGGGGAGAGGAGAGGACGGGGGGGGGGGGGAGAGAGGAGAGGACGGGGGGGAGGGGAGAGAGGAGAGGACGTGGGGGGAGAGAGGGAGAGGAGAGGACGGGGGGGAGAGGAGGGGGGAGGAGAGAGGACGGGGGGGGAAGGGGGAGAGGAGAGGACGTGGGGGGAAGGGGGAGAGAGAGGACGTGGGGGAAGGGGAGAGAAGAGAGGGGGGGGAGGGGGGGGGGGGGGGGGAGAGGAGAGGGGGGGGGGAGAGAGGAGAGGACGTGGGGGGGGGAGGGAGAGAGGACGTGGGGGGAGGGGAGAGGATGGAGGGAGAGGATGGATGGATGGATGGAGGGAGGGAGGGGAGGGGAGAGTGATGCCTCACTAAATGTTGCTATACACTGCAGGTGGGAGGAGTGCATGGAGGAGGTGAGAGAAAGAGAGGAGAAAGAGAGAGGGGAGAAGAGAAGAGAGAGAAGAGAAGAGAGGGAGAGAAAAGAGAGAGAAGAGAGAAAAGGGGAAAGAGAGAAAGAGAGAAGAGGATAGAGGATGGAGGGAGAGATGATGAGATGGAGGGAGGGGAGAAAGATAGACAAGCGAGGAGAGGAAGAGAGGGGTGACATATATAGACAGAGAGGCTGAGAAGATGAGAGTGAGGTGAAAGATATTGCTGAGGAGGTTAGGGGTGAGAATGGTTAGCATACTCGATGCTTCATGACCGAACACAAAAAAAAGCAAAAAACCTCGTGTCAGAAAAAGCTGTGCACACAATGATACAACATAGTTTGTAAAGTATAATCTGCTGGCACATCTGCAAAAACTTTGATTTCCTAGTTCCAGAGAATTTGTGGCAACATGAACGAAAAGGAAACACTAAAAACATGGAAATACTGCTTCATGTCCAACCTCATGTTCCCCAATCGAGTGAGAAGGGGGTGGTGGAAGATATGAGGAGAGAGGCATGAACGATGATGATGATGAGATGATGATGAGATGACATGATAAATGGCGAGATGGAATGATACTGCTCATGTCCAACTCATGATGACCTAACTCGATGAGCGATGATGAGATGATGCATGATGAAACGACATATTTAATGATTTTATCATTATTACTGATGACGATGATGATTAATTTGATTTACTCAATGATTTACCATTTACTTAATTACTGGATGATGAATGACGATGATGCGATGAGATGATGCGATGATGATGAAATGAGCGATGCGACATGATGATGATGACGATTTGATGACGATGCGACGCAAAGATACGACGACGACGACGACGACATGATGATGCGATGCGATACGATGATGATGATGATGATGATGATGATGAGGCACGATGATGATGCGACACGATGACGATGCGATGACGATACTGATGACGATGATGATGATGACATGAGATGATGACGATGATGATGATGATGATGATGATGTGATGATGATGATGCGATGATGATGATGATGATGCATGATGATGATGATACATGATTGATGAAGATGATGATGATGATGATGATGGCGATGATGATGATGATGATGATGATGATGATGATGATGATGATGATGATGATGATGATGATGATGATGATGATGATGATGATGATGATGATGATGATGATGATAGATTATGATACGATGATGATGATGATGATGATGATGATGATGATGATGATGATGATGATGATGATGATGATGATGATGATTACATGATGATGATGATGATGATGATGATGATGATGATGATGATGATGATGATGATGATGATGATGATGATGATGATGATGATGATGATGATGATGATGATGATGATGATGATGATGATGATGATGATGATGATGATGATGCATTTCATTGATGATGATGATGTGCAGAGATGATGATGATGATTTTATGATGATGATGATTGCCATGATGATTTTTTATGATGATGATGATGATGATGATTTATGATGATGATGATGATGATTTTACGATGATGATCATGATCGATGATGATGATGATGCATGATGATGAAGGTGAGGATGATGATGATGATGATGATGATACACGATGATGATTTATCGATGATGTGATGATGATGATGATGATGATGATGATGATGATGATGATGATGATGCATAGGATGATGATGATGATGACGATGATGCATGATGATGATGATGCATGATGATTGATGATGATGCATGATGATGATGATGATGATGATGATGATGTGATGATGATGATGATGATGATGATGATGATGATGATGATGTGATGATGGATGATGAGACGATGATGATGATGATGATGATGATTGATGATGATGATGATGATGATGATGACGATGATGATGATGATGATGATACATAACGTGATGATGATGATGATGATGATGATGATGCATTATCGATGACATTACGATGCTATGATGATGATGACGATGATGATGATGATGATGATGATGATGATGATGATGATGATGATGATGACCATTGATGATGATGCATTTGAATTAATACGATGACGACGACTACCACTTATGCACACTACCACTAATACCACTCACTTTCACTATTTTTACCACGACGACGACGACGATGATTTACTTTATTTATTTTATGCATGATCACCATCACGATGATTTTCACTCACTACCACTCACTACCACTCACTCACTACCACTACCACTCACTACCACTACCACTACCACCACTATGACTACGATGACTCATCTTACCTTATCGACCACCACCTATGATGAATTTTCACCACTACCACTTCTTACTCACTTTCACCACCAATACCACTACTCACTACTCACCAATACCACTAATTTTTCACCACTACCACTCACTGTGACACTCAATACTCACTACTTTTCACTACCAATACCACTACCACCACTACCTACCAAACACACTGCATTTATTACCACGATTAAACACTACTTACTCAATGCCACCACTATCAATACTCACTACCACCACTTTCACTACCACTACCACCACTACCACTTACCACCACCAATACCACTGCCACCACCACTACCACCACTACCACTACCACCACCACTACCACTACCACGTTCATTACCACCACTTCACCAGCTATCACCACTACCACACCACTACCACCATGATGACACTGAATTTCACTCACTCACTTATGATGATGATGCACTACTCACTACCACCACCACCACTACCACTTACCACCACTACCACTACCACTACCACGATGTGACTACAACTAATACCACCACTACCTGATGATGTGACCACTACCACCACTACTACCACCACTCACCACTACCTGATTCACCACCACACTACCACCACTTTATGACCACCACCACTACCTACCATTCACCAATACCACCACTACCACCACTACCATTTCACTATTTACCACTGACATAGATGATGACGATGACGATGACGATTAATACCACCACGACGATTACTATTATGATTAATTTTATACTATTTATCTTATTTGATGATTACTTACTATGACATGATGATGATGATGATGATGATGATGATGATGCATGATGATATGCATGATGATTATGATGATGCATTATTTATGATGATGATGATGATGATGATGATGCCATGATGATGATACGATGATGATGATGATGATTGACTATTTATTTACGCATTATGCATGATGCATTACGATGATGCTATGATTATATTATGATGACGATGATGATGATGATGATCTATTATTGATGATGCACATTACTATTGATGATGATACATATGATGATGATGCACACATGATGATGATGATGATGATATGATGATGATGGATGATGCATATTACTATGATTAATATGATTTGACTATGATGAATGATTTACATGATACATGATGATTACGATGCATTATGATGATGATGTGATGATGACGATGAATATTGACTACTTACGATATTTACATATTGACTATGATGATGACGATATTACTGACTATTATGATGCATGATTGGCTTATGATGATTGACCATTAATATTACTTACATGATGCATATTTACTATTAGATGATGACTGATTATTTTACATATTGGCTTACGCATTTATGATGATGATGACTATTTACTATTATTTACATGCATTATTATTTTTACGACTATTAAGATTACTGATTGATACTGATTACGTACCATTATTGAATGATATGATGATGATGGAATATGATGATGATTACGATGATGCCATTTACGTATTTGATGATGCATACATGTGATTTTACTATTATTTGACTGATGATATGATGTGATGCATATTATGATGATGATGTTATGATGATGACTATTACTATGATGCATGATATGATGATGCCATGATATTTAGATGATGATGCATGATGATATTTTGATGATGACGATGCATTTACGATGATTATTACTATTATGATTTATTTACGCATTTATTATTTATTTAAGGAGAGGGGGGGATATTTTACGCATTGTTATTTAGGGGGAGGACTATTGGGGGATTTTTATATTACTTACGCATTTATTACTATTTACAGATTATTTTATTAGGGGATTTATGAGGACTTACGAGGAGGGAATTTATTTATTATTTCATTTTATGCATATATGATGATTATTATATTATGCATATTAATGGATATTTATATATATGCATACAGGTGCACATATTATGGAGAGGCATGACTATTACATTTACGCTATTTTTTTATTTAGGGGATACCTTATATTATTACTGCATGCCTATTTACTATTTATTATGATGGGGGGTTACATGCCTACATTATTTACTATTACATGGAGTATTATTATTACGAGGGAGAGTGATGTACGAGGGAGGGGAGAGAGGGGAGGAGATTATTAAGGGAGAGGGAGAGGAGGGAGAGAGGATAGAGGACAGAGACAGCACAGATGGGGGAGGAGAGGAGTGCAGGAGGAGAGGAGGAGAGAGGAGGGAGAGAGGGAGGGGAGAGAGGCGAGGAGAGGTTTAGGGGAGGCTCAGGGAGGGAGAGAGGTGCATGAGGAGGAGTGGAGGAGGCGAGGAGGGAGAGCGAGGGAGGCGGAGGAGAGGGGGAGGAGAGGAGGGAGGGGAGGAGAGGGGAGGAGAGGAGGGGAGAGGAGGAGAGAGAGAGGAGGGAGAGAGGGGGAGGAGGGGAGGGGAGAGAGGCGAGGAGAGGAGGGGGAGGCGAGGAGGGGAGAGGGGGGAGGAGAGAGGGGGAGGAGGAGGGAGAGAGGCGAGGAGAGGAGGGGGGGAGAGGAGAGAGAGGAGAGGACGTGGGGGTGGAGAGAGGAGAGGACGTGGGGTGGAGAGAGGAGAGGACGGTGGGGGGTGGAGAGAGGAGAGGACGGCGGGGGAAGAGGAGAGGACGTGGGGAGAGGAGAGGAGAGGAGGAGAGGAGAGGACGTGGGGGAGAGAGAGGAGGAGAGAACGTGGGGGGAGAGGAGAGGACGGGGGGAGGGGGGAGAGGACGTGGGGGAGAGGACGGCGGGGGGAAGAGGAGAGGACGTGGGGGGAGAGAGGAGAGGACGTGGGGGGGGAGAGGAGAGGACGTGGGGGGAGAGGAGAGGATGTGGGGGGGAGAGAGGAGAGGACGTGGGGAGGAGAGGAGAGGAGAGGAGAGGAGAGGAGAGGACGTGGGGGGAGAGAGAGAGAGGAGAGGACGGTGTGTGGGGGCAGAGGACGGTGGGGGGCAGAGGACGGTGGGGGGCAGAGGACGTGTGGGGGGGGCAGAGGACGGGCGTGGGGAAGAGGAGAGGACGTGGGGGAGGGGAGAGAGGAGAGGACATGGGGGCGGGAGAGGAGAGGATGGGGGAGAGAGGAGAGGATGTGGGGGGGAGAGGAGAGGACGTGGGGGAGAAGGTGAGAGGACGTGGGGGGAGAGAGGAGAGAGGAGAGGACGTGGGGGAGAGAGAGGAGAGGACGTGGGGGGGAGAGAGGGAGAGGACGGGGGAGAGAGAGGAGAGAGGAGAGGATGTGGGGGTAGAGAGGAGAGGACGTGGGGGGGAGAGAGGAGAGGACGTGGGGGAGGGAGAGAGGATTGAGAGGAAAGGCACATGGGGCGGAGAGGAGAGAGGATGTGGGGGAGAGAGGAGAGGATGTGGGGGAGAGGAGAGGACGGGGGGGAGAGGAGAGGATCGGGGGGAGAGAGGAGAGGACGGGGGGGAGAGAGGAGAGAGGAGAGGATGTGGGAGGTAGAGAGGAGAGGACGTGGGGGGGGAGAGAGGGAGAGGACGGGGGGGAAAGAGGAGAGGAGAGGATGTGGGGGGAGAGAGGAGGAGAGGATGTGGGGGGGAGAGAGAGGGACGTGGGGGGAGAGGAGAGGACGGGATTGAGAGAGGAAAGGACGTGGGGGGAGAGAGGAGGGGAGGACGTGGGGGGGAGAGAGGAGAGGATGTGGGGGGGAGAGAGGAGAGGATGTGGGGGAGAGAGGAGAGGATGTGGGGGGAGGAGAGAGAGGAGAGGACGTAAAGGAGGAAGGCGAGAGGGGAGAGGTATGGGGGGAGAGAGGTGAGAGAGAGATGGGGGAGAGATAGACAGGAGAGGGGAGAGGGGGGGAAGAGAGGGGAGAGAGGGGAGAGGGGGAAGAGAGGGAGAGAGAGGGTGGAAGAGAGGGGAGAGAGGGGAGAGGGGGAGAGAGGGGAGAGGGGGGAGAGAGGGGAGAGGAGGGAGGGGAGAGAGGAGGGGAAAGGGGAGAGAGGAGGGGAGAGAGGAAAGGATGGAGGGAGGGGAGAGGATGGAGGGAGGGGAGAGGATGGAGGGAGAGGATGGATGGATGGATGGAGGGAGGGGAGGGGAGGGGAGAGTGATGCCTCACTAAATGTTGCTATACACTGCAGGTGGGAGGAGTGCATGGAGGAGGTGAGAGAAAGAGAGAGAAAGAGAGAGAAAGAGAGAAAAAAGATAGAAAAAAGATAGACAGGTGAGGTGAGGGGTGGAGTTGGGGTTAGCATAGAGAATGATATGTTATGCTTCATGACCGAACACAAAAAAAGCAAAAAACCTCATGTCAGAAAAAGCTGTGCACACAATGATACAACATAGTTTGTAAACTATAATCTGCTGGCACATCTGCAAAAACTTTGATTTCCCAGTTCCAGAGAATTTGTGGCAACATGAACGAAAAGGAAACACTAAAAACATGGAAATACTGCTCATGTCCAACCTCATGTTCCAATCGAGTGAGAAGGGGTGGGGAGGAGAGGAGGGAGGGAGGGGGGAGGGGAGGAGAGGAGGGAGGGTGGGGAGGAGGAGAGGAGGGAGGGGGAGGAGAGGGAGTGAGGGAGGTGGGAGGGGAGAGGAGGAGGGAGGGGGAGGAGAGGAGGGAGGGGGAGGGAGAGGAGGGAGGGAGGGGGAGAGGAGGAGGGGAGGAGAGGGGAGGAGGATGGTGAGAGGAGGGAGGAGGAGGGAGGAGGAGGGGGAGGAGAGGAGGAGGAGAGGAGGGAGGGAGCTGACACCACTGTCCACACTATCCACTACTAATTTTCACTACTCACTTACTAATTTTTCACTACTACCACTACATTTTTTCACTACTTTTCACGACGGGAGGTGACCACTACACACTAATACTACTCACGATGACCACACCCATTTTTTCACGACCACTACCACCACTCACTTACCACTATACTCACTTACCATGGGTAATACCACTCACCACTACCACTACCACTACTACCACTCACTACTACCAATACACACTCACTATACCACCACGGGGACTACCACTACCACTACCACACTACCATCATTACCACTAGGACGAGGGAGGGGAGTGACGACGAGGAGGGAGGGAGGGGGAGGAGACTGACCACCAGGGGGGATGCGAGAGGAGGGAGGGAGGGGGAGGGATGATGATGAGGGAGGGAGGGGACTACCAGGGGGACTCACTGACTAGGGAGGATGACGGAGGGAGGAGGGGAGGGAGGGGGAGGGGAGGAGGGGGAGGGGGAGGATGATGAGGGAGTGGAGGGGGAGGAGAGGAGGGAGGGAGGGGATGATGATGGAGGGAGGAGGGACCACTGATGATGAGATGCATTTGATGATTATTATGATTTACCACTACCATTTTCACATGATGATGACGACGATGATGATGATGATGACGACGACGCACACTATTAATTTACTATCATGATGACGACGATGATGATGATGATGACATGACATGATGATGATGATGATGATGACGACATTTTGATGACTTAATATTTACCATTATCACGATGACGCACTTCATCACTATCATTTGATGATGACCACATGATGATGATGATTACCATTTGATGATGACCATGCATGATGATGATGATGATGATGATGATGATGATACGATGATGATGATGATAAAGATGATGATGTGATGATGATGATGACATGATGATGATGATGATGATGATGATGATGTGATGATGATGATGATGATGATGATGATGATGATGATGATGATGATGATACGATGATATGATGATGATGATGATGATGACTGATGATGATGACGATGATGATGACGACATTTATTTACGATGATGACGATGATGATGATGATGATTGATGATGATGAAGATGATGATGATGATGATGATGATGATGATGATGATGACATGCAATTAATACGACGACGATGATGATGATGCATGATAATTTGCACTTATTATTTTTCACTACTCACTTTATTCACCACACTACTACCATTTCACACTATATACCTTTCACCACCAATTTAATTTTCACTACTTTTCACTACCATACCACTACCAATATTACCACTACGCACTACCCACTACCATTTTTCACCACTACCACCACTACCAATATATTTACCTTTATTCACCATAATGCATTTACCACTACCTTACTACTACCATTTTACCACATCACCACACTACGCACCACTGACTAATACCACTACACTTATTTACCATGATGACGACACGATTATTCCACTATTACACGACGACGATGACGACCACGATTACTATCATATTGATTCTTACATATCACCACTTATTTACATCTCAATACCACTATCCACCAATACTATTCACTTACCACTAATTACAATTACCACTAACCACTACACTAATTACTACCACTACCACTACTACCACTAATTACTACTTAATTACCATCATTCACTTTCACTCAATACCACTTACTACTACCACACTACCAATACCACTACCATACTATCATTAACACCACTCACTATTACCATTTCACTTACTACCATTATACACACTACTTACTACCACTAATACCACCACTTACCACTCACCATTACTCACTACCACCACTCACCATTTCACTACTCAATTACTCACATACTTAACTTACCACCATTTACTATCATTACCACTACTTTCACCACCACTACCACTTACTATTACTATTATTACCACTACGACGACACTACCACCATTACTCACTATTTACTCACTACCATCACTACCACTACCACTACTCACTAATACCACTACTGATGACCACATACGCACTGACTGATCACCATTTACTACCACACCATTTACTTACTCATTGATGATTCAATTACTACTACCATCATCACTTTACCACCACTACCATCATGACTTACCACTGATGACACCACTACCAATACCACCATCAATTATGATAATTATTCACCACCGACTACGATTTCACTTCACTGACCACTACCACTACGACCACTATCATGACAATACCACTACGCACTACCACCGACGACTAATTAATTAATTTTCACTATCATTTACTTTGACGACGATTTATGACTCACTACGACTTACCACTCATGACGACGCACTACTACCACTACGACGACTACTTACCACTACCACTACTTGATTTTTCACTACTACTACGATTTACTACTACTACCTGACGACCATTACTACTAATCCACCACACATTTTCAATACTTTACTACCACTACTACTTACCATTTTCACCACTACCACCATGATGACTGATCACTGACTAATTACCATCCACTACCACCACTCACCACTGACTTACTCACTACCACCACCACCACTACTAACCGATCACTACCACTTACCACTTACCACATTGATGATGTTCACCAGATTTACCTTTATGCACCACTGACCACTAACACATGATGATTACCTTTACGCGATGATGCAATACCATGATCCACCATGACATCACCACTATGATGATTCACCACATGATGCATGATTATCACACTACACTACTTACGATGATGATGCATCTTACACACCATGATGATGACCACCACTCACCATGATCCACATGATTCACCATGATACTTATTCACCACACCACACCACCATGATGCACTACCTCACTTATGACACCACCACTACCTTTACGATTATGATGCCACTTAATTACCACCATGACATATGATGACCACTCACCATGATGACGCACTTGATGCATCTATTAATACCACGCACTACCACTATCCACTTTTACCACTCACCACTACCAGTATTATACTCAATACCACTTACCATGCCACCAATACCACTACCACTATTACCACACCACCACCAACCACACCACCTTTCACTACTACCAATTACCACCACCATTTCACCACTAACATTTTCACCACTCACCACTACCACGCATACCACTTTTTTACTTACTACCACTACCACTAACATGACGCACTAATTACGCACGCACACGACTATTTATGCACTATATTACTATTATTTATTATTACCATATTATGATACATAATCTATTTTACACTATTATTCATCTACGCATTTATCACTATTTTCATCAATTATTTACCACTATTTACCACCACTTTATATTACCATTTACCACTACCATCACCATCATATTAATTACCACTAACATCTAATTAATTAATATATTACCACTACCACTACAATACGCATGCCACTAATTACTTATTTGATTTTACTTACTACTTGACTACCCACGATGCGACGATTTTACCACCACCACCACTATATTACTTACTCATTACCATTTACTTACCATTACGATGACGATTACATGACGATGATGATGATGGATTAATATACTCACCACTTTACCATCATCAATTACCCACTACATTACTGATACTCACTACTACCATACATTTTCACTACTGACTTACTACCACTACTGATGACCACTCACACTACTTACCACTACTGATCATCATTTACTGAATACATGATACTACTACTTACTACTACCACACTAACTCTACCACTACTAACTTACTACTCCATTTTTCACTTACATGATGACGATGATGATGATGATGATGACTGACCGATGACTCATTTATCTGATGCATTACTACGATGCGCACTCATTATTGATGCATGATGATGATGATGATGACCATCAATTGATGATGCTCACTACTGATGATGACGATGATGATGATGATGACATGACCTGACGATTAACGATGATGACCATTTTTCACACTACGATTTCACGACGACTACCACTCTATTATTTTTCACTACGCATACTCACTACGACACACCACTACTTGACGACGACGATGATGCATGATGATGCATTTATTATACTACCACTACCACTACCACTTGATTCACCAATGATGATGACCTTTTCACCATGATACCATGACTGACTTTCAATTATTTACTTACGATCATGATTTATTTACACCATGATGCATTGATGCCATTTATTGCCACTTACCAACTATTTACTCACACGCCACCACTACTCATCTATCCACCACGCACTACTACCACTACTTGATGATGATGATGAGATGATTTTACCACTATGATGATTTCACTAATGACATTTACCGATCACTATGTACGATGCCACTACATATGCCACTACTACTCATCATGCATGATGATTATCTATGCACACATGCATGATGATGACGATGACCACTACGACGACATTTTACCATCGATTAATTATCATCGATTATGACGACGACTAATCGACTATTACTATTTATCATTACCACTAATTGCTGCTATAAGCACACACACGACGACTGACTAATTACCATTTACATCATTATTTCACCATATTTCACCCATTTTTATTATTATGTATGACGACATATTTATTTGACGATGCATGATGATGATGCATTATTATGATGATGCGATGCATACGATGATGATGATGCGATGATGATGATGATGATGATGATGATGATGATGATTTAATATTTTTTTGTTTACGATTATATGATGATGATATGATGTGATGATGATGATGATGATGATGATGATGAACGCACACGACGATTTACGCACACGACGATGATGCCACTATTACTTACTACTACGCACACATACTACGCCACGATTTACTATTTGCTTATTTTACGTACCACATTACTTACGCATTACTACTATTTACGCACATGATGATTACACACACATATTTACCACACATTTACTTACTACCATTACTATTTATTTACCATTTACTACTATTTACGCACATTATTTTTTATTTATGATATTACTATGATACGCATAGATGATTACTATTATGATGACTATGTATGATGATGATGACAGACATATTTATTTATTCATTACTATTTTACGATGACACGATGATGATGACATGATACACATATTATTATTACTATTATTATGATGCACATGACATTTTATTTAATATTATTTATTTATACATTATTATTATTTATATTTACATATTATTTATTCATGACATGCACTACTTTACTTATGATGCACTGTGATCTGATGACATATGATTACTTTATCTTACATATGACATGATGATGATGACGATGATGATGATGATGATGATGATGATGATGATGGCATTGATGATGATGTGATGATGATGATGATGATGGAGGATGATGATGGATGACATGATGATGGCGATGATGATGATGATGATGATGATGGATGACATGATGATGATGATGGAGCAGATGATGATGATGATGATGATGATGATGATGATGATGATGATGATGATGATGATGATGATGATGATGGAGGGAGGATGAGGATGAGGATGATGATGAGATGATGATGATGAGAGGTGATGGAGGAGGATGAGGATGACGGAGGAGAGGGATGGAGGGATGATGATGGAGAGGGGAGGAGGTGGAGGGTAGATAGGGATGGGTCAGAGAGAGAGGGAGAGAGAGGGGTCATGGTCTGAAAATGGGAGTGGGAGAGAGGGGAGTGTTGGGAGGGATAGGGGTGAGGGAGCGAGAGGGGAGAGTGATTCCGGCAGAGGTGACGCCCAGTTTATTTTCCATCCGAGAGACGACACACACGTTGATGAATCACTCTGCCTGTGAAACGCCGGGATGACAGTTTATTGCAGGGTCGGGATTCAAATCCAGGCTACACAGAGTGAGCATGCGTACCTCTCGGCTTTCCTGCCATGATGTGGCGATTCCTTCATAACTGAAAGGATTGTTTTTCTCATTGTGACCATATAACTTATTTTGCCTTCCCATCTCCGGGACAGAACCGCGGTATCGCAATGAAACGTGAAGAATGCGCACCAAGGGGCTTCACCACGCAATGCACGAAATGTTTGAAGAAACCTTTAAAAGCGAAATGTTTCATTTGTAAATGTTTATCTTTGCCAAAATGACGGATGATAAAATGGAAGAACAAAAAGGGGAACGTCGTGGAAAATAAAATTTCACATTTTCAGCGAGCCAGCGACCACCCGTTTCATCGCAGGACAACACGTGGCCAACGCACGCGAGTGCCTGAACTTTGTTTAAGTCAATCGACATACAGTATCCAGTGACTGCAAGTATTGTACAGCACTTGCCAAGTGGCTTAAGCACTCCAACTAAATGGTTGAGAAGAAATGGCCCACTTGGCACGCAATTAGCAATCACCGAACCGTCATATTAAACATACACCTCCTGGAGACGCCCAAAATGTCACATACGTCCGAATTGGACAAATGAACACTTTTCTCGGAGTCGGAACTGCTTGTAAGTTCGATTCTGGGACTTTTCATAATTCTGCTTAGTGTAAGACATTCTCGCAGTATGTACATTGGCGGCAAAAATGAAATAAAGCAACGAACACTGACGTCTCCGTGTGTGTATAAGCATTGCAATGTACCTAGCAATTTGTAACTATGATGAACAGGAATTCAAACGTCTGAGTGAGGAAAGTGAAAAAATAAACTTTATCGTTAAGAAATCGTTGCGGCCTGTTCCAAATCAAGGCATGGTTGAGCAGGCCAAAAAACATGGCGGCTTCAGACCCCCACGGTTACCTTGGATACTTCTTAAGACCCCAGACAGCGAGGTGGCCGAGGATCGCCTGATGAAGGATATAATTAAATAAGGCCGTGAATTATCTTCAAAGGGGTGTTTTAATTAACCCAAACACCCAATTTTCACTCTTACACTTCCTTGCAGTTTTCTTAGTGTGTATGCAAAGTTTCAGGCTGCTATGTTTTTATAGTTTTGGAGTTATGGATGAGACACACTGACACACACACACACACACACACACACACACACACACACACACACACACACACACACACACACACACACACACACACACACACACACACACACACACACACACACACACACACACACACACACACACACACACACACACACACACACACACACACACTTCGTTTTGTTCGTACAGATAGATGAACTACTTTATACATTATCATACATCATCGATGCTGTTAAATAGCATCGTTTAAAGTGCAGAACAAGTTGCTTTATAATTTACATCTGTAAGCTACAGTGTATGCTATGTAAACTTTTATTGTGTAAATAAGTATGCACAGCCATTGTTTGCAAATAATCTTTGGATTAAACTGAACCAACATGTCTGAACCCTGTGGCAGAGCAAAGAAAATGGTGTACAAACATTGCAGACAAATCGAGTTTTTTTATTTTAATTTACAAGTAGTTATATTTCAAGTTACAATTCGTGCCAGTTAGGTAGCAGAGCAAAGCTGTTACCAGTCATATTGAACAAGCAGCCTCAAAGCTTTTCCATTACAGATTGTTAAAATATTTAAATATGATTCTTTTCTTCTTCTTTCATGTACAGTGCATGGCTGCGAGGAGCATAATTGGCTGAGGGGGGCAGAGCTGTGCCGCTGATACAACGCCCCCTGTAGATTAGGGCAGGAATTTGGAATGAAGACCTGGGTGCAAGAAGTACTAAAGTCACATTTTTGAAAAAAATGAGCTGGCACCAGTACTATAATCTATAATGGCCAGAGCATCATTTGATATCAAAAAATTCCGAAAATAAGTACTCAAGTCCTGTATATTGGTATATAGTCATTGTTGAATTCACTAAAATGTAGTGCAAGAAATACCCAAGTCCATAATGTTTGAGCAAGAAGTTTTTCAGTCCATGACTGTCCAATCAAAATGCTAGTATGTGTCACGTGACAAGCTATGAAAATGGCGACCATGGAGGATGGACAGCATGATGTGAATGAGGATAACCCTGATAACAGGCATGACAGGGGCAAAAAACGTACAAGAAACCCTGGAGACTGGGCCAGAAAGAGAATGAAGGATGCCAAAGCATCAGGTATGTAGTTTCTATGCATTATACTTTGCTAGTACTGAAAAAGACACGACATTCGTCATCATCTTTTGAGCCCTCATAAAGGTGGCCATGGTGTTTTTATACTCTTAAGAGTTGACTTTGTTGTAATATTTCCGATCTGGTATGATTTTGATGCAAACTTTCTAAGCAGGAGGACTTTGCTGAATGAGGGACTAGTGATGTGAAAGACGATTGGCACCAAAGTTAGGTTTTCTTTTTATTTAGGACATTAATTTCCGATTTAACTGAGTAATTTTGGACTTAACTGGGTAATATTGTAGTTAACGGAATATTTCTGCATAAAATTAAACCACGAAATGCAAGGAGACGTAGCAAAAATGACTGTTTGGCAATCAAAAATGAGCAATAAAGGGCTTTGTGTGTTAAAAGTACCCAAGTCCAGCCATTTTGTCGCAAAAAGTACCTAAGTCCAGGTACTTAGCCACAAAAAGTACTTAAGTCCAAAAGTAATTTTCTAGTTTTCTTCGTAATAAAGGATTATTTTTCCACAAAAAAGGGTTTGTCTGCTCTGTGTAGCCCCTGGAACTACAACAGGCTCCATAGTATGCCACCTTCAAAAAAAGTATCTGCAGCATGTTTTGAAAACTTTGATCCTCAATATCTCAAAAGTATTATTTTGTGACGAAAGTACTTCTTGCACTCAGGTCTTCAATTTGTTGAGAGTCCCAGCGATAGCTTGCCTACTCTTCATGAGGGACACCCTATGGGATGTTGGTCGTCCATGAACTGGTATATCCAATTTTAACGTTCATCCGTGGAATGGCAAATACATTGATGTTTCACCCTGCCTGCGAGACACCAGGATGACAGTTTGTAGCGGTGCCAAGATTAAGCGCTGCTGAACACTTTGTTACACGAAGATCAAAAGGATCAATTAGCATACAGCCGTTTCGATCACCACTTCCAAGCAACATCTTCTGGGCTCGTCCAAATGTGAGACTCCTGAAGACCAACGGTGTGCTTAAACTTGAATCAAAAGTGGAAAAGTATATTTAAATCCTTATTTCTGCTCAATAATGGTCATTTATGCTCTAACTTTGCTGCAGCACAAACGGCCTCAAATATTCATTCTATGAAAAAAATCATGCATGCGAAACCATTGCAAAGCAGGTGTTATTACTAATCCAGCAGAACAAAATGGTTAATATCAAACTTATAAAAATAAATCTTTGACTTAAAGCCAAAGGCCACCAATTAATGTTCAGCATCAAATTTAACTTTTTGTTCTCACATTATTTAAAAAAAATTTATTGTAATATAATTTGGTTGTTTGCTGAGTTTGGGATTCCAAGGAATGAATCAAGAACACTGAAAGTGACAATCATAACACATTGTTATATGAAAATGAGAATTTCTGGATTTTATTGTGATGTTTTGCTTTGATCGAGTGGAGCAGTTGACGATGGAATTATTGTCATTATGGGAATTGTAATTTATAACATGCACCATTATTGTTTTGTAATTGTTGAGTATTTGTAATACTTGTGAAGTAAAGAGTAGAGAAATGTGAAATACGTTTATTATTGTAGTGAGAATGAATAGGTAGGCTAGAGCTAGCATGTATCAGAATTCACCATGAAGTTCAGCAACAGTCATCATGGAGTCAAGTCTGGCATTGGCTTTAACAGTTAAGGTGACTGTCTTAAGGTGTTAGGGTCTTGAGTTTGAGCCCCTGTCATTCCGTTACATAATATCAGGTGTGTTGACTCAGCCTGTCATCCTTCCGAGGTCGGCAAAATGAGCACCAGCTTACTGGAAACGGGGCACTGTATCAGCGGTACAGCCGTGCACCTAGCAATGGTGCAACCAGCAACCACAAACTCCATACCAAATGATAATGATCATGGAGCAAATATTTGCCCAGTTAAGTGGAAACTAGTCCAGGCCTTGGGGAAAGCCCTCTGATTGGTTTTTGAGGGGTGAGGTATGTACTTGGAATGCTAGGTATAAAAGGACAATGACACCAGAGACAAACATGAGGAACATCAAGAAGGACACTGGGCAAGTAGCTTCGCTGGGATCACATCTCACTGAGCCATGCTTGGGTGTGTTCTCCCTTAGAAATGACACTAATAGGTTCAGCATACACAGCCTCGGCTGCAGTGGGGAGCAACTTTGTTCAGGGTGTGTTGCTTCTTCAAGGCTCATGTGCTACAATCAGGCTGGCAATGCCCAGTGGCATGGTGGAAGAGTTCCCCAAGGCAAGGTTGACATCATGATTCCAAACCGGTATGCTTTACAGAGATGATAAACAAAGCACTGTTTCTCAGCACCCTTGCGTTGCACTGATCTTATAACATCGTCTTCCAGTACTGCTTTACCATCTGATTTGAAATTGCATGTGTTACAAATTAAATGCAACTGTCTACTGCTCACTACATAGCCAAGTCAATTATCACGTGCTTGAAACATCTTAAAGCACCTGTATATCATGTGCTGCCACCCTGGTTTGAGTTTCAGATTGTGAACTGATGCATTTTGGTGAACTGTAGCTCTTATGTATTTGCTGAGATAAGAATAGTTTTTTTTGTAATTTGAGTAAGTTGTAAATAAAGTTCATTTTCTGTTAACATTGCGGCATGCATGCTGTGTTACTAATATTTTGATAACCAGACTGTTTACTCGAACTGCTCAACATCCGAGCCACAACTAGCTCCATGATGCAGGGTGTGGTTTGGTACCTTCTTGAGTGTGGTTTGCTAATTGCATGCACCATGGGGGTTGTCTTTCGCAGCTCCTCAGCACACAAAAACATCATTTTAGGATTAATATCCTGCAATTATTACAGTGTCTTTGGTTCTTCAGTCATTGCAACTCCATGTGAACACGACTGCATGTGTACACATTAGGCTTTTGAGTAGAACCAGGTCATTTTCTTCCTGGGTCATGATATCGCTAAATTCTCTGAAGCTTCCTTTTCATGAAGTCTTTTCATGAAGTTCTTTCCACAAAGCTCGGAACAAATGTGTATCTACCCTCAGGAGAGCCAGAAAACAACATCTTTCTCATCTCAAGTCTGAACTCTCAAACCTCTCTCCCTCCTCAAAATCCTGGTGGCGTTTAATCAAATCTGTTTCTGGTGTATGTTCCCCCTCCATCCCCTCCCTTACCTCAAATGGCCGCACTGCTGATTCCACACGTGATAAAGCTGAATGTCTAAACTCGGTGTTTGCAGCTAAATCTTGTGTCCTAAACCCATCACTATCTCTACCCACTTTACCCAGTCGCAGACAACTGTCCCTGGACTCTGTATCCTTTTCTCCTGACAAGGTGGAGAGCTTGCTTTCAAACCTCGAGTCAGATTCTGCAACCGGTCCAGACAGCATCAGCCCACGTGTCCTCAAAGCCTGCTCTTCTGCTCTTGCTCACCCTCTCTCTGTTCTATTCACCCTCTCATTTGCCCAAGGTCATTTGCCATCTGCTTGGAAATCTGCTAACATCACTGCCCTGCATAAAAAAGGAGCAAAAACAGATCCCTGTAACTACAGACCAATCAGCCTTCTCCCAATCATCAGCAAGGTGATGGAATCCATCATCGCTTCAGACATGAAATCCTTCTTCTTCTCCAATGGCTTGATTTCCAATCATCAATTTGGTTTCAGACAAGGTCACTCTACCCTGGATATGCTGCTTCTGCTCTCCCATCAATGGATGGAGGTCCTCAATGCCAGACAGGAAATCCGAGCCGTATCCCTGGACATATCACGTGCTTTTGACACAGTCTGGCACCCTGCCCTACTCACCAAACTCTCTTCCCATGGTATTCAAGGCCATCTCCACTCATGGCTCGCAGACTTCCTCTCCTGTCGCAGTCAACGTGTGGCCCTAAATGGAGTTCTTTCATCCCCTCTTCCTGTGCAGGCTGGAGTTCCTCAAGGTAGCGTTCTGAGCCCTGTTCTTTTTCTGGTTTTCATCAATGATCTCTCGGACTCTCTGGAAAATCCTCTATTTCTCTTTGCCGATGACTCCACCCTCTGCCGTACCATCTGTCATCCCTCAGACCGGCAAGCAGCAGCTTCTTCGCTCACTGCAGATCTGGATAAAATCACAAACTGGTCCAACACGTGGAACATGTCTTTCAATCCAGACAAATCTCACACTCTCACTATGTCTCTTCGAAAGGACCGTTTACAAAACCCCCCATCCACTTTCTCAACAATCCTCTGGAAGAAGTCTTTTCTTTCAAGCTTCTAGGTCTCACTATCTGCCATGACCTTTCCTGGGAAAGTCACATTTCCAACCTTGCCTCAAAAGCCAGTCGCCGACTGGGAATCCTCCGTCGTGCTAAGTCCTTCCTCGGCCCTCTTGAGCTCCTGACCACTTACAAAGCTTTTGTCCGTAGCCTGATGGAGTACTGCTCTCCCCTCTGGGCTGGTGCTCCTGCCTCCCACCTTTCTCGGCTTCACGCTGTCGAAACCAGGGCATTTAAGATCATCGGCATCTCCCGCAATGAAGCTGAGTCTTTGGGCCTCTCACTCAATCACCGCAGGTTGGTCGGTGGTCTTTCTGTCTTCTACCGACTCCTCTCCAGCCTTGCCCCCCCTGCTCTCTCTGCGATTTGTCCCCACCACATTTCCACAGGGCGCTCAAGGTCCGCCAACAACCCCCTTCTGGTAAAACTACCAAAATCACGGATCACTGCTCATATTCACTCTTTCATTCCTCTTTTTTTCCCGCCTTTGGAATAAACTTCCTCACTCTATTCTTTACCATTCTTCCCTCCAGGCTTTCAAAACAGCTGTTCACCACCACCTCTTATCTTCCCCCATCCAAATCCTCGATCTTTTCTACCCCCGATAATCCACCCAAGCCCACTTCCTTCATTTCTCCTGCTTTCCTTCCTGAAAGTCTCTGAAATGTCCATCTTCTCTTCGCCATGTTCCCCGTCCCATCCCCATCCCTCTCCCTTCCACAGTTCACCTAATGTGTCTGTTCCCCACTGTTTTGTCCCTTCCACTCCCGCCCCTCTTGTCTCATGCCTCCTTGCTGTGAGTTGTGCGTTAGCTCTCATACGAGCCTCGACCAAGGTATACAAAAAAAAAAAAAGTCCCAGGTTACTTATGTACTGGAGGGTGTGAAAGTGGACAAGCGGTTAAAACTGTTGCTGATATAAACCAGAATAATCCTTAAAACCAACCAGTCTTGGTGATATAAAGGTTAGAGCATCCACTCTGAGTCTGGGAGGTCAGCGGTTGGAACCATGTGAGTCATACCAAAGACTAAAAATGGTATATGGTGCTTCCGTGCTTGATGCTCAGGATTTGAAAACGATAGAGCACGAATAAACAACCATTGGTCGTTGTAATAATGCAGGCTTCGATGGGTTGATGCTTCCTCCTGCGTCAAAGTTTGTTGGAAGGGAAATCATATAATAATAACTATATGCTATTCAAAGAATACTTACCGGCACAGTCTTGAGAAGGACTTGGTGCGAGCCAACTCTTCTGTTTTTTTTAATTACACTGATCGGATGTAGCATTCTATGTATGCATTTATATCATAACGCAGGCACCTGACGTCATAAATAAACCAGAGTGGTGTCAAAGCCACCCAATGCTCACCTGTTTATACATTTATCCTTTTTCGTTTTTAAAAGACTAGTCTAATAATATTTTTCATCAAGCATTGCAGTGAAGTCTGATCCAAATAATTTTAAAGCAATATATGTATTTGTATATTGTAATCAGTAAAAAATAGTGTGGTAGATAAAAACATTAGAAAGGAAATAACTTGCACCAAAAACTTTAACATTTTCACGCTCCCGCTGCCGCTGCCGCTCATGCCGGGGGTATCGCTATATATAGCTCTCTGTTCTTCGAACAGGCGAGCTAAAAATGAAATAATTATGGCTGTCAGACCAAATTTCAAACAAATATTCCTCATCACTAAAATATCATAATTGTGACGTTTTACATCAATTGATGTAACAGTTCAAATTAAAAAATTTTTTTCCTTCAATCCAACGTGGCTGCCAAATCATGTGACTGATCACTTATTTGTGAACACCCTGGTATCCCCAAGGCTTGGGGACCATGCGTGTAAAGTTTCTCCTCAATCTGTCCAGCTATTTTGGAGAGGAAGATTAAAAAAAGGCTTTACGGTAAATCTAATACGGCTGCCAAACCATGACCCATGACATCATAGGTGGGATCTTTTCATTCGTCATGGAAAGGCGGTCATACATGTAAAGTTTCACCTCAATCTGTTCAGCTGTTTTGGAGAAGATTTTTGAATGTATATATATATATATATATATATATATATATATATATATATATATATATATATAAATATATATGGCTGCTGAACTACGTGACTGATGGCGTCATCAATTTTTTTCTGTTGACCAATTTATCCCTAGATGACCTTCAAAAATTTTCATATTGATTTGATGTAGTGTTCTATTTATGCAATTATGTCATAAAGAAGGCACCGATGACATAATTAAAAAATCACACTTATTTCCAATGGGACAGGCACCGAGTTTCAATCTATGGTGAAAATTTTGGATCGATCCGCCAAGCGGTTGCAGAGAAAAGGGAATAACAAAATGCAGACACGTTCGTACACGACCGATAGCTTCAACCCACTTTTCACTTCGTGAGCGCAGGTTAATAAACCTTATGTTCTACATAAAAAGCCTGCAAAGCAGGTTCTTCTAGCACATCCACACCCTCCTCCAACATGCCCAAACTTGAAATCAATCCACATTCTTTCTCATAAATAAACAAATGGCGGAGCCAGCAACACATGGTGTTGCTCCATTTTTCACTCAAGGTCGAGGCACAAGTGCATGGATTCCACCAACGAAATTCTACAATAAACAATTGTGAATAAATTACATCAAGACATATTACTAGATAGTTGTAAAAGTAAGTACACAGTATACCTTAAACTATAGTTTTCTTTACTGTGTCAATATTTAACTTGGTTTACTTCGTCCTGCCAATTGTGATTTTATTTACAATAATGGACTCATTAAAGCACAGTTGCTTTCGTAGCCTTCCATTAACTTGGGCCAATTGCTTTACCATGAAGTTTATACAATATATTACAGCACTGGGAGGGCAAAGCAAACTGTTTATATTTTACAATTCATACTGATCAGTTAACAAAATTTTAAGTTCAGAAGTTTAATTCTATACCACCTTGGATCCAAGCAGAGGCATCGTCTGAAAAGTATTTTTTTTGCACTTACAACTACAAAGGAGTTAATTCAATTGAATGGGTGTGGGGACTGATCAAGGGGGCAGAAGTGATTTGAGTAAATTCCGATGATGGATCCAGTCGTGACATGTCTGGTAAAATAACATCCCCAATGGGAACCAGGCCTAGTCATGCAGGCTGCTGCATTCGTTCTGGTAAGGAACCTGCCGAAGGAGCCTTGTTTGGCAGTGGGCTGCGGGAGCATGCAGAGGGACGGTGTGGCTCCACGTTTCCACGAACCATCACTGGCAGGCAAAACTCATGGAAGCAGCGCTTGAAATTGTGATCTAAGAACGCGTACAGCACAGGGTTGAGACAACTGTTGGTATACCCAAGGGCAATGCAAAAGTGCCAGGCAGTGGTTACTGCTGGAGTGCTGGGTAAGATGACCATGGCCTCGACAATGACGAATATATGAATGGGAGTCCAGCAGATGATGAAGACTGCAACGACGATGAGGACCATTCGAGTGATGCGGCGCAAGTTTCGATCCTTCTCTTTGGAGCCAGACAGTAAGCGAATGCTGCGGAGACGTTGAACCATGAGACTGTAGCAAACCGTTATGATGAGCACAGGGAAGATGAATGCAAAAACAAAAACAAATATATGGAGGAAGGTCTCCAAATATGACAATGCATCTGGGAAGTCGAGTAAACACTGGACGTTGTCTGCAAAAAAAAAGTGAAGCAGAAAAGATTCAACATTTCGATTGAACAAAATTGGCAAGATTTTGCATCACTTTACATTTACTCTTCCCTTGAATATGCATCTTTATCAATCTGTACTTTTTTTTTTCTTACTGTTACAGAAATGGAAACAAAAGGAGATTCAGGTGTATGGAAAGGATATTTTGCACATCTAACATTTTCTGTACATTAAAAAAACACGCACGCACGGACGCGCGCACACACGCGCGCACACACGCAACTGACCTAATAAAGGAAAACTACAAGGGCACTTGGTGGAACACATACCTCTGCCACATAATGCCTGATCCACGAGAACATATCGAGTCCAATCATTACATTTTTGAAATATCATGCTAGATCGTACGATATTGTTTTTGGCCCCATCTCTCAATGGTGAAGAATCACTTTGAAAATTAAATAATTATTGTATCCAGATCCAGATTCAGATGTTCACCAAAATCGAATCAATTCTTTCTTGTGACACACCCAACGTGTCCGCCTAGTTTCATGTGAATCCGTCAACAACTTTTTTTTGAGATATTGTGCTATATATCATTTTTAGCCCAATCTCTCAATGGTGAAGAATCACTTAAAAAATTACAGTAGTCGGATCCGGATCAGGATCTTCACCAAAATCCAATCAATTCGACCTGGTCACACACCCAACCTGCCCACCAAATTTCATCCGGATCCGTTCACAACGTTTTGAGATATCCTACACAAAAACAAACAGACAGACAGAGAGGGGTGAAAACATAACCTCTTTCACCTTCGGTGGTGGAGGTAATAAATACTGTATACTCAGACATTGTACAAATAGGGAAGAAGGAAATATCCACATCGTGCACAAGAGAAAGGGGAATTCATCTCTGGGCACCATTTCACAACACTACACTCTATCCTTCATCAGTTCATACTTTTCTCACCATCTCATCAAGAGGGCAATTCATATGGTGAGGGACATAAGATTTTTTTTAGAGAGAAATCTAGGCTCATGAAGGACAAGGAGGTAAACGATAAAGATCAGCAGTTTCACAAATAGACAGAAGGTGAAAGGGAAACAGGGAAACACAAATATTGCAGATGAGTGAATGAATGGCAGAATGGAAGTACAGTAGGTGGGATTGAATAGGAGAGAAATAGAGAGAGGAGAGGTCATATAGAGCAGGGGTGGGTGTGGGAGAAAGCTTGAGGTGATGATTGGCAGCACTTTTGGGGACAAAACAACAGACACAAGGACTTGGTACAACAGATGAGAAAATATAAGAATAAAGTAATGAAGGTGAGCATTCAGCAAGAGGGTCACTGGGGTGCAATTTTGGTCCAAAAACGTACATGACGGCCTACAGGGCCTCCCAATGTTGGCATGGCAATTGGGCAGCATTTCTCCAATCATGCTGGACGTGAATCAAAGTAAGGTGAGAAAAATTGGTTGAGATCAAGTCTGCTGCCAAGCTCCACCTCCTGATCTCTCCCAATTTCACTTCTGAACTTTACTTCACACATTCACACCCTGCCCACACTTTGCCTGAGTCTCCTCTCCTGTTGTGGTCATACATACATTGTTATCCTCCTGTTTCCCCTTTGATCCACTTTTATGTATGAAGGTCTTGGCTCAATGGAGGAGTTTAATGCCAAAGGGCAGTAGGTTTACAGACTACGAAATGGTACGGGTGGGAGTGTGAGAGGGTGTACATACACAAGGAGGAAAAGAGGAATACGATAAAAGCAAGTAACAATGGCCTGGAGAGGAACCAAATTAGAAAGAATCAGCATGTGTAGATGAGATCCTATATGTGCATAGGTGAGTGCATGATCAGGTTGGGCAGCTCATTTGAAAGACTGAAGTGAGGGCGAGACAATGGACACAGGAAGTTGATTAAAATAATCAGAACACAGTGATATACAGGTTGCAATGTGTCTATGTACAACCAAGGTTGAACAACAGCGCATTGTGGAATCTGAAAAGACAATTACATTGTGGACCCTTACATACTCTTGAACAGAGCAGTTGGAACTGCCAAAGCAGTTTTTTCTTGGCTATTTGGCACAATTCTTGCACCACAGCTGTGCCACTGATGCTGTGCCCCCAATACCAGTACACCGGTACTCATTTCACCAACCTCAGGAGGATAACAGACCGAGTCAACCCCACCTGGTGTTAATTCAGCAGCAAACAGGGCTCAAACTCAGGACCCTAGGATCCCAAGCCAGCCACCGTAACCACTAAGCCAACACCAGGCTAATAATGACATTATTGTATCTTAAATGACAACGCTTTACTGTTGTCTGTATCACAAGAGCAACAGTGTATGATGAGCCCTTCCCCGGCACAGCGGGAGATGAGGTTTTGTAATCACTTCTGGGTGTATGAGCTGTGTGCCTGTCTGCCTGTCTGCCTGTCTGTCTGTCTGTCTGTCTGTCTGTCTGTCCAGGCCATACCATTTTTACAATTTGAGCTTTTGTCATCAAATGTTCGACAAAGCTTTATTATGAGAAAATGGAGAACACAAATGAATAAAATGTACAATACTCGAATATATTTTTAAACTGTCGTTTTCATCAACTTTAGTTCGAGTACAAGGGGGCCAACAGGCTTTGCATTTTGAGATGCTTTCTCGTTACCCTCGCCAGAAGGTATTGCATTTGGGTCCGTTTGTTTGTCTGTCTGTCTGTCTGTCTGTCTGTCTATCTATCCACACAAAATGTGCAAAACATAGGCCACAAGCGCCACCTGGTGGCAGGTATTACACGTTATCCTATGTCAACTGTGCATCGCCAAAGTATGGACAATTAGAATGTGAATACGTCTATAAAGTACAGACTATAAGAATGCAAGTACCTCCATGAAATACAGCATGTGCAGTTCAATTAGAATGCAAATATGTCTATAAAGTACGTACTACTACAATGTGAGTGCGTCTCCAAAGGACGTACTGTTATGAACGTGGTTTTTCTATCAACGACATACTATGAGAACGTACATATGTTTATAAAGTAAGTACGATTGGAACGTGAGTACGTGTATTGAATAAGTAGAATTGGAATAACAGTATGTCTATAAAATACATACATATGCTCGGAACGTGAATCTATACAATAAAACCGAAAAGATCTGTTTGTCTGCAAAATTAACATCAACCTATGTCGTCGATGCATCGCGCGCGCGCCAACACACACACACACACACACACACACACACACACACACACACACACACACACACACACACACACACACACACACACACACACACACACACCAAAAATACAAATCTTGGCGAGGCTGTGCAATCTCCGATTTCTTTATCTAGGTATATTTGTGGAACCATGGTGCATTGCTGTATCCTCTCTGGTGTTATATACTATCATGTGTGCATCGACGTTCGACTTCGCGAGAGGGGCTACAGTGCACTTATGGACTAAATTATATTATTGTATCCGAAGCGACACGTTTTGTGATATCAGAGGAGCTGCAGTGCATTTTTGATGACTAGCGAGGTGCCCGTGCTATGCAAGGGAGGAAGCCAAATGCAAACAGACAGAGTGGAAACAGCGAATGCCAAACCATGAACCAAGAAATTCCACATTCCTGTTGCTCCTTCAATTGAACTTCAGGCATGGACAGGTTTGTGAAGCACTTGGGCAAAAAACTTCCTTCAGCTGACCCCAACAGAAGTAAGGTGGGTTATATTTCAATTATGTCAATGGTAAATGCCAAATCCACGAATGTCACTGGTGGAAACCCTCACATCATTTCATAATTTTACCGTTAAACTCAATCTCTCTACATTTTTATTCCAATCAAAAATTAATCCATCCATTCATCAGGACCATACTCCACACAGAGAACACAAGAACAGAGCATCAATGCTGCCAAAGCAGTCTCCTGGACTATTGGGCATAATCCTGGACCGGTCACCACACCAATGGACCGGTCACCACTCCAACACAGGATATTTCAATGGCTTAATCATACCAGCAAGCTGGTACTCATTTTTCCGACCTAAGAAGGATGACAGGCTGAATCGACCCCACCTGGGATTAATTCAACATCTGAGCGGGATTTGAACTCAGGATCCTCGAATTCCAAGCCCACCACCCAAACCATGAAGCCAACACCAGGCATAAAAATTAACACTATTAAAAAAATTCATGAATAAAAATTAATACGATAATGCCGTTCTGACATTACATCTGGATCGAGAACAGCTTCGTACAGATCGAAACTCAGTCATAATTGTATAGAGGTATTTATGAAACCTCCCACCCACCTTTGGACACTGGCTGGGACCCCAAAAGGTTCCCCAGAAGGTTTGGCGGGGCTAGCCCCAAAACTGAGGGAGTAGTTCAGGGATGGACAAATGGAGATTCCCGCTTTATAATATTGTGACCGTTTTGGAAACATACCCCAGGGGGGAAGCATACATGGATCGGTGGGAGACCCGAGGATGAGTTATTTATATATAGTCTGTGTGTAGGTCGACCTTGGCCCCTTGTCTCAGGGTTTTTGGGGGTGGACATGAGTAGAGGATTAATGGGGTTTCTGAGGCAGCCATTCAAATGAATGGGGGGGGAAAGGGAAAAACTTTCTGACTTAACCCCAAAAGCCCAAAATAGGAGACTGATTTCCTCCCCCTCCCATACAAGCAAATGTAAAAGAGGATACTGATTTCCTCCCCCTCCCATAAAAGCAAATGTAAAATTGAGACTGACTCAAGCCCCAAAAGCCCAAAACAGGAGACTGATTTCCTCCCCCTCCCATACAAGCAAATGTAAAATTGAGACTGACTCAAGCCCCAAAAGCCCAAAATAGGAGACTGATTTCCTCCCCCTCCCATACAAGCAAATGTAAAAGAGGAGACTGATTTCCTTCCCCTCCCATACAAGCAAATGTAAAATTGAGACTGACTCAAGCCTCAAAAGCCTAAAATAGGAGACTGATTTCCTCCCCCTCCCATACAAGCAAATGTAAAATTGAGACTGACTCAAGCCCCAAAAGCCCAAAATAGGAGACTGATTTCCTCCCCCTCCCATACAAGCAAATGTAAAAGAGGAGACTGATTTCCTTCCCCTCCCATACAAGCAAATGTAAAATTGAGACTGACTCAAGCCTCAAAAGCCCAAAATAGGAGACTGATTTCCTCCCCCTCCCATGCAAGCAAATGTAAAATTGAGACTAACTGATTGAAGCACTTCTCCCCCTTCATATTTTCATTCCATTCAAAGAACGAACCAATGAATATTTGGCCATGTTTTACTTTGGGGAATAACTTAATTTTCCTACTACATTCATCACCTTTATTCACTTTATCCCTCACTCGGTTTTGTAAAATGTAAATCCCTCATTCGGTTTTGTAAAATGGGGAAGTGTTTTAAGAGCACAGTCGTACCGTGAAAATGAGGAAGTATTCTGTGCCCACGTCTCTCATGGTTATATCTGAAATCATCAGAACACTAACAGTAAAAGTTGAGCTAAATACAGCTTTTAAACGTAGGTTTTATCAAAATCATTCAAAGCACGATGTTTCATTTTCGTGTTAAAACAAGTCAGTTTGAGGGCAGTCAAGCTGCCTCGCCCGAACCAAGCCAAAAAAAATTCCGAAGTCATTTCCTATGTGGGAACACACCCTGGAAAAAACCATTGTTGTGAAATCTCCCATTACGTCATCAAGTTGCTTATTCAAACCAACTTGTGTGCCGTTCGTGTTTTGTTACGAAAATGAAGCGTTCAGATTATTACTACAACCTTGCAGATCAATCATTTTCACAAGATGACAGGTGAGATCTCAACCCAATTCATTATTTGTTGTTTAATACAGAATTAAATCACTATACGACTAAATTATTGTTTTTTTTCTAACAGGTTGTCCCCAATAAGAACATCGTTCATAACTGATGTTGAAAATGAGTTATCTGAATTACATGATGAGTGGATAAAAATGAATGACTTTCTTAAAGACATTCAATCGTTCAGAAGAGATTTGAATGATATTTTTCTTGGATGGCAAGAAGTCCTCTCACGTCCTTTGATCTTGAATGACTCGAGTCCAAGGTGAGAAATGATCACTTTGTCTCTGTCTCCGTGTGTGTGTGTGTGTGTGTGTGTGTGTGTGTGTGTGTGTGTGTGTGTGTGTGTGTGTATATATATATATATATGTATATATATGTATGTGTATATGTGCATGTGTGTGCATGTGTGTGAGTGTGCGTATGTGTATGTGTATGTGTATGTGTATGTGTGTGTGTGTATGTGTGTGTGTGTGTGTGTGTGTGTGTGTGTGTGTGTGTGTGTGTGTGTGTGTGTGTGCGTGCGTGTGTGTGTGTGTGTGTGTGTGTGTGTGTGTGTGTGTGTGTGTGTGTGTGTGCGTGCGTGTGTGTCTGTCTCTGTCTATCTCTCTGTCTCTGTCTTTCTCTGTCTCTCTATCTCTCTGTCTCTCTATCTGTCTCTCTCTATCTGTCTGTCAGTCTGTCTCTGTCTGTCTGTCTATCTCTGTCTCTCTGTTTGTCACTGTCTCTCTATCTGTCTGTCTATCTATGTCTATCTGTCTCTGACTATCTGTCTATCTGGATTAGTTTCTAATATCCCAAGACCATTAGATTTTAGTTTCTTTAACTTACTCTTACAATGTGAATATTTTGTTGTACCAAGAGAAACCTCCTCAAATATTTGACCTTCATTCCTCAATCGCATATGTTCCTCGACTGAAATATAGTAATAATCTTCACCTTCTACTTCTCCAGGTCTTATTGCTCTAGTTGTTGTAGATACAATGCGTATCACAGGGTGTTTTTAAAGCAAATTTAAAATATTCTCATTTGTACGATACAAGAACCTTGACTTATGAAAGTTTTTTTTCCAGAATTAGATTTACCCACAAGATTTATAATAATAGTTGTCATTTATATATGTAATTGTTTATAAAATAAAAAATATATCCCTTAATATCCCATCTTGTTTCACAACAGTATATTTATATTTTTCAGTCCTGTGCTTCATATAATCCCCAAATTCCTTTTTACTACATAATGTAGAACAATTGTCTCTCCAAAAATTGTTTATATCTATTGAATTTAACTTGAAGAATAGAAAAGAATTAGCATCGTTTCTTATTGAGCGACGAGGGAGTTGAAAGTATGATTGACTAAGATAAATACCATTACAAGAAGAATGTCTCCCTCTTGTGTAGTAGCTATCCATTACCGTTTGGTTTCTCTCATTAACACAATCATCAAAGATAACGAGGTTCTTTTTTGATTTATCCAAATCTTGGGGAGAAGGCATATCATCCGTATTATCACTAAGAATACAAGTTATCGGCTTTGATTTCTTTTTATATTTCTGTGTATCACAAAATAGTTGTATTATATCTTCAATGTTGTAATCATTTAGTTTGTTTTGAAGTTTAAATAAACCGATTATATCTTCTTTTTGAAGACCAGCATTAAAACCTTGTGAGGGTAGTTGATACTCAGGTTGAAAGCTTGACTTTTAAAAAAATTATTAAATTATCATAATCTAAAAAGTTGGGAGTAAGGAGCATTTTTAAAAGTAAGCAGGTTTTTCCACATCCGATTGAACCAACTATGAGACATCCTAATGAATTTGAAAGATTTTTATGGTTGTTAAATTTTATCTTATTTTCCCAAATGGGGGAAAAAATCATTCATTTATATATTTGGACAACAGGTTATTTAAGCTATGATAGTCTTTTTTAGAAATTCTATATTTTATCCTAAGTTCGGGTTTAATTTCAAGATATCCATTATTTTATTTATACAATATCTTTTGTTGATATTTCCCTGAAAATGACAACGGTGAATATTATATAATAACAATCCTTTGAACATTTCTCCAATACGTTCAGTTTCTTCCATTCTAAGGAAAGGTGTGTTATCACCCTCATACTTTACACATTCATTTCTCCAATCAATATTGGAAAGTAATTCATTTTTGGTGTAAATCGAAAAGAATTATATGCCTTTTTATATTTTTTATTATCATTAATGAGAAGATAATCACAGAATATACATTGTTTATAAGCTTTTCACTCTGTGTTTAATCCCACTCTATCACATGCAGGACAATTCTCAAATTTGTCATATGGAGGAATCAAGGAATTCAAGAGGCTCAAGATCTCATCAACTATTCATATTTATAAAGTAAAACTTTACTTCAAATAAAATTCATCTTTCGTACTTTCATTGGTGCTTTCACAATCATCTATAAAACTACTTTCATAACTATCATTTGAATACAAACTCTCAGTATCATAACTGTCTTCTGTTCCAACAGAGATACTATTATCACTGTCATAATCTTCAAAATCTTCAGTTGAATACTGACTCAAATTTAATTAGTCGAAAAAACATAACCATCTATATCTATATATATTTTTTTCATTAACAGATTCAACTACTACATTTTTTATATTAAAGGTAATTTTAAAATGATCCTTAACTACTATTGAACGAAATGTCAATTCACCTGATACATTAACATCCTTTATTTCATCAGGATTTACATCTTTCGGGTTGTTGAAAAAAATACAAATTTCTCCTTGCATATTACAGATGGTCTTATCTTTTCTTTCTGAAGCTTCATACATAAGGTTTTTCTTTTTTGATACTTTTTCTTGTTTCATTGCTTTTTCTAGTTTTGAATATATTGCCAGAAGGAGAGGAGAAACTTTTGTTCGAGCTACTTTAATTGATGTTCTTCCAGATAGACTAAAAGCCCTTCCACTGAAGGAAATTGAAGAACTCATATTATTCACCATAATTGTTTTTATCCAATAGTTGTTATATTTATCTTTATTCAATTTTACATCCTTGACATATTTCTCAGTATCTTTTACAAATGAAGAGATTGATTGAAACTTGTCATTTGTGTCTTGATACATTGTATTTATGAAGTGAAAAAAGTTGGAGGATAAAATGGTTTTAAGCACAGATTCACCCATAAATTAAATGGAATTTTCATCAAGAAAATTTTATTTTAAGCAAAGTTTTGTTTTATAAATATGGTGAATACAACGTAAAGCGATGTTTGTAATCATGAATATAAATGTTTTTAAAAAACACCTTCAAACCAGCAAACACACATTCAATCTTTTCAGACTAATATCTCCACTTGACCAAGAAACAAAACATTGTGATAGATGTGATAATGATATTCTTAGAAAAAATTATAATAAACACCTTCAATCATGCAAACACAAGAACAATGAAGAAAGGGAAGGTGCCACTAAATTCTCCATTGAAAACACTGATGGGGCATTATAAAAGTGAGATTGTTTCACTTTCAAGACCCTGGACCATCTTCAATCATTGAAGCTGTTGATATGGTTAAACAAAGTATTGAAACGATAATTAAAAACACATTAAGTGAAATGAAAACAATTAAGTTTCATATGGGAGTAAAATTGAATATAGTAAGAGAAGTTGATGAAACTACTCCCAATATGAGGACAAACCCTCACTTTATCTCATCATTTCAAGATTTTGTAAGATGTGATGATTACAATGAACTCCAGAGACAAGAACAAGATGTTGATAACACTGCAGTAGGTAGTGGATTTGCTCTTACAAAAATAATCTTTTTAGATATACACATATTAAAATCAGATCCTCTTCAAGCTTCTTCTTATATTGATTTACCAAAAGAGATAAAACTTAAGAAAGCCGTTGTTAATATTCAAAACAAAGATAAGAAATGTTTTCTACAGTCTGTTCTTGCTCACTTACATCCTCCTCAATGGAATCCTGAAAGGGTTGAACATTATAAGAAATACGAGAATACATTAAATGTTAAAGATTTAAAGTTTCCAATGTCATTGAGAGATATTCCTAAATTTGAGAAAATGAATAATCTATCTGTTAATGAATATGGATTAACGGATTCTCGCAAAGTTCAGATATTAAAAATTTCAAACAACTACAAAAATGATGAAACACACATTGACCTTCTCTACTTTACTTCAAAGGAAAAATCACATTATGCTTTCATCAAAAAATTCTCAAGATTAACCAAATCACAACTATATAAGAGAAAATGTAAAACATATCCTTGTAAGAGATGTCTCAACTCCTTTCACACAAGAGAATGATTAAATAAACATTCGAAATATTGTAGTAATCATAAATCAACCTTAATCAATTTACCAAAAGCAGGTTCAAACATATCATTCAAAGATTTTAACAAATCTATAAAACATCCGTTTATGATATATGCTGATTTTGAAAGTATCCTTGAAAAGATAGATACTGTTTCTCCAAATCCAAATAAATCCTACACAAATAAATATCAAAAACATACTCCTTGTGGTTTCTGTTATTATATCAAATCATCTGTTGGTTTTGAATACAAGTTCGAACTTTATAGAGGAGAAGATGCCTCAGAGGAATTTGTAAGACGATTGGAAAAAGACTGTGTAACACAAAGAGAAATAATGGTTAAAACCTATAAACCAATGTTATTAACAAAGGGAGAGAAAAAGGAATTTAGAAAGAACAGTATCTGTCATATTTGTGAGGAGAAAATTGAGGGAGAGGTCAAGGTTAGGGATTACTGTCATCTTACTGGTAAATGTAGAGGACCAGCTCATTCCTGTTGTAATCTTAATAACAAGCCCCCAAACTTTATTCCTGTCTTTCTTCACAACAACGCTCACTATGACACACATCTATTCATAAATGAACTTTCAAAGACATCTGGAGCTATTTCTGCCATTCCTAACAGATCAAAAATACATCTCATTCACAAAAACAATTCATACATCCCCCATAACCCATATTAGATATCTTGACACATACAAGTTTATGGCAAGTTCATTATCTAACTTAGCATCAAATATTAAAAACTTACAGAATCTGAAATCACATTGCTCAAATCAAGAAGAGATTGATCTCTTATCAGAAAAGGGAATATATCCATATGACGATATGAATTCATTTGAGAAATTTAAAGAAACACAACTTCCTTCAACGGAAACTTTCTATGACAAGATGAATAAAACTCATATTTCCGAGAGATTATACACAAGCTAAAAAGGTTTGGGAGAAGTTTAATATAAAGAATCTTGGAGAATATCATGAGTTGTATCTTAAAACTGATGTAATGTTATTGGCTCATGTGTTTCAAACTTTTAGAACAGTCTGTCATAATAAAAATTCTTATGGATTAGACCCCGTTCATTATTACACAGCCCCGGGTTTGGCTTGGAGTGCTATGTTAAAAATGACAAAACAAAATTTGGAATTAATCAGTGATATAGATATGCTTTTAATGATGGAGAAGGCTAAAAGAGGAGGAATATCTCAAGTATGTTCCAAGAGATATGCTAAAGAAAATAACAAATATCTTCCTGATTATAATAAGAATGAGGACAAATCTTACCTGATGTATTATGATGCCAACAATTTGTATGGGTGGGCTATATTCTCAATCTTTACCTTATGGAAAACTTAAATGGGTTAAAGAAAAACATGATGAAAAAGTTTTACAGGACATTGTTGTCTCCTCTCAAAAATAATTGGATGAAGCTGAAGTTGGATATTATTTTGAGGTTGATTTAAAATATCCAGAAGAACTTCATCACAAACATAGAGACCGACCTTATGCGTTATGCCTCTGATAAAGAAAGTCCAAGAAAAGAATGGTTAAGTGATTACCAACAGTCATTCGATATAAAAGGTAAATCTCCAGAAAAACGACTTACTACATTAAATGATAAAGAAAGTGATGTTTTGCATCAAAGGAACTTGAGACAATATTTATCTGCTGGGTTGAGAGTGAGGAAAATTCATCAGATTTTGAAATTTAAACAAAGTCATTTGTTTTGAAGTATATTGATTTTAATATAAAAAGGAGAACAGAAGCAAAAACAGATTTTGAGAAGGACTTTATAAATTAATGAATAATGCTGTATTTGGAAAGACTATGGAAAATGTTAGGAATCGACAAAACATAAGACTTGCTACATCTTCGAAACAGGCCTCAAAGTTAATTAATAGACCAAGTTTTGAATGAGCGGAGGTGTTTTCAGAGAATTTTTGTGCTATTCTTTTGATGAAAAGAGAGTATTGAAATGGATAAACCTATTTATATAGAAACATCAATTCTTGACTTGTCAAAGTCAGTCATGTATGACTATTACTATAATAATTTAAAATCAAAGTATAAGGATAATGTGTCATTGTTATATATGGATACAGATAGTATTTTATTAGAAATTAAGACAAGTGATGTATATGAGGATATTATTGATAATATATATATATATATATATATATATATATATATATATATATATATATATATATATATATATATATATATATAAATATATATATATATATATATATATATATATATATATATATATATACAAGTAATTATAAGTCAGGTGATGTGTTGTTTTCATCAAAGAATAAAAAGGTTATTGGTAGGTTTAAAGATGAATTGGGTGGGAAGGTCATGAGTGACTTTATAGGATTGAGATCAAAGTCTTATGCTTTTACATATATTGATAATAATAACATTGAAAGGTGTGATAAGAAGCTAAAGGGAATAAAGGAAAATATAATCAAGGAAACAATAAACTTTAAGCATTATTACAACTGTTTAATCTTAAAGAGGGAAGAGTACAGAAAAATGAATACAATAAGAAGTTATAAACATCAATTATATACAGAAAAGATAAATAAGAAAGCATTAGGAGCTTTTGATGATAACAAAATATTTTAGAGAATGGAATCAATAATCTCCCTTATGGTTATAAGTACAAGTGTTAAGATATTGGGTTGGGGATTTTAACGGGCTACCGCCATCTTTTTACTGATTTATAAATGATAGAACCAAGCAATAACCAAACCAAAGAGTGGATATGTAATCAGCCTTGGGCATTTAAATGGTAAACATAAAGAATGTGAGAAATATCAAATAAGTCTTATTGAAGAAATAACCGTGGTAAAAGTTGATAAAACAAATAAGTGGATAAATTTAATTACAAATAAGTTGGAGGATGTAAAGAAAAAAATATATATCCTTGAATGGACTGAAAACGTTGATGGTTATCAATTGAACAATGGAAAAACAATTTACTGCAATCTCAAAATGATATGTGGCTCAGGAGGTGCTCAAACAAGAGCATTAAGAGAAGTTTATCATTTCATCTCTGCTCAACAAAGACACATAAACTAAGAACTAAGTTCCAAAGTAATCTTTGTGAATATACTCGATGGAAATGAATGTTAAGAAAATTAGGTTATTCCCCAAAGTAGAACATGGACAAATATTCATTGGTTCGCTCTTTGAATGGAATGAAAATATGAAGGGGGAGAAGTGCTTCAATCAGTAAGTCTCAATTGTACATTTGCTTGTATGGGATGGGGAGGAAATCAGTCTCCTATTTTGGGCTTTTGGGGTTAGTCAGAAAGTTTTTCCCTACCCCCCCCCCCCCATTCATTTGAATGGCTGCCTTAGAAACCCCATTAATCCTCCACTGAGATGTGTTGAGGTTAGTTTATATTTCCCCAGTGTGATGTCTTCCCCTCCCCCCCCCCCACCCTCACTCCTCTCAATCTTTCCTCCTTCACCCCATTGGTCCGTTCCAAACCCTCTGTTACTCTCAGTCTTTTCTCCTTCACCTCATTGGTCTATTCCAAACCCCTCTACTCCTTTCAATCTTTCCTCCTTCACCCCATTGGTCCGTTCCAAACCCTCTGTTACTCTCAGTCTTTTCTCCTTCACCTCATTGGTCTATTCCAAACCCCTCTACTCCTTTCAATCTTTCCTCCTTCACCCCATTGGTCCCTTCCAAACCCTCTGCTCCTTTCAATCTTAACTTCTTCACCACATCGGTCTACTCTAAACCCCTCTGCTCCTTTCAATCTTTCCTCCTTCACCATATCAGGGGCTAAAGGACGCCTGCGGTGTTTTTCACGTACATAGGGTGTGGTGGGGGCTGTGGTGAAAATTTCCCTCAGAAACAGTGGCATTTTCCACAAGCTGCGTCATGGACACACCCTCATTGGATGCGCTCCATTGAGAAAGAGGCTCGCATGAGACGAGACGGGAGAAAGCTATGTCCTGAGAGATGAAATCTGCATGGAGTAGGTTTTTGTCGACACCTAAAAGCTTGTCCGGAGAGGAGACAGGTGCGCTTAGTGTGAGAGTAGAAGGGGGGAGCTCATAGTGCAAAGGAGGCAGTATATCAAGGTTTGGTTTGTGGGGAGCTGCTGGACATGGGGGCCCAGCATTAACAGAGCAAGCTGCTTTCCGTTGGATATCTTGCACACCAGAGCAGACTTGGCTAATGGATCTGGACACCTCAGATGCAGCTGCGTGTCCCATGGCACCGCTTCTCCACTCCACGGCCCATCTTCTCCATTCTCCTGCCCACCCCCCCCCCTTTCCAATTCCCCAGCATATTTGGGTTGGTACAGCTCCATTGGGCTGTGTGAGGTGAGGGAAGGAGTCGACCTCACACTCCACACATTTATTTTCTTCTCAAGTTATTTTTCTCCTCGGACTAAATGATGGCCATGTATTTTGTGTTAATAAGATTGTATGAGAAATACTATGGATTACAGCTAAATCTGCTCTTTTGTGCCTTTTGCTTTATTGCCTGTAGAAACTCGTTTTAAAATGATTGCTTGCTTGTGTGTTTGTAAATAAATAATTGTTATTATTTCAAACCTGTCTCGGTGGTCCTTTCCTTCAATGGTCTGACAGTGTACAAATATAATTAGATGGGAAGTTGTACCCCACCTGATTTGCTGTGTTAGCCGGAGCTGCACCTATCTGTTCTGCTTGGCAAGAGATCACCAGGTGCAGCACCAAGGGTGTGACCTCTAGTTAGGGTGCCCTGCCAATAGAAACATATCGCAAAAACATTGAAGCGTAACCCTGCTAGGCTGTTAGTCTAAGTCAAGTGGCTATGACTGTGTAAGAACTACAGCCTGTTAGACCGTGGAGTTATCTGTGGTCGGCGGCCTCTGGATCGGGTGTTCAGGAGAAACTCAAGTGCTTCCCCTCGTGGCAAACCTCGAACCCTGGGCTGTAATGGTACATACGAGTGGGACACCTGTTGGAAACCCACAGGCATAGATATTTATGACATTTGGACAGCCCTTCTTCATATCTGATGCTTCACTCACAAGAGGGGGGAGTGGAGTGAGAGAGAGAGGGGGAGGGGAGAAGAGAGAGGGGGAGAGAAGGGTGAGGGAGGAGAGGAGGAGAGGGGGAAGAGGGGTGAGAGGAGGAGAGGGGAAAGATGGCAAGGGAGGGGAGGGGGAAAGGGGGAGAGGGAAGAGGAAGGAAGGGGGAAAGGAGGGAGAGAGGGTGAGGGGGAAAGGATCATGCACAGGGGAGAGGAGAGAGGTCGGGGGTGAGGGGTGGGAGAGGGTGTGGAGTGAGTGACTTCTGCCTTGACTTGATCGACTTGACCGGAGTGGGGGGATAAACCTGCTTTGGCCGACTTACTTCTGTTGTTCCCTTTTTATTTTTATATAACTTGAAAGCATCGAATACACTTCACTTCACAAATTTAAAATTCCTTAAAAGCAAACATTATTAATAAATATTGGATTCCATCGTTAGCCCACATATTCAATAAATTACGAACAAAGTTTTTCGAAGTATTGTTAAATTATACAGTTGGAAAACAGTTAACTCACTTTAAATAAACTATTTAGACATAGATACCCTCGGGAACATGAAAAAAAAAATCATAAGAAGATTGTTCAATCCCAAACTTCAGTTTTCCCAAGCAGGAAATTACCCTACCCTACCTCTTCAACTACACCTCCCTCCTCCTCTCCTGCCTCCTTTCCTCCCTCCTCTCCTCCCCTCTCTCCTCTCATTCCTCACTTCCCGCATCGCGTCTGACCAGATACATTCAAAACGGATATTATAACATTCTCCAGCAGGGAACCTACCCTCACTCTTCTACTCCCCTTTCCTCATTCCCACCTCCCTCCCCCCATATCCATTATTGTATCCTAAACGACATGTTTTGCTATATCAGAGGAGCTGCAGTTAATTACATACTGCACTAATATATTTACAGTGCGTTGCTAAATAATATGAACTACAATTAGTCCAGTCAAAATAAGCCAAAATGGGGGTAAACCTCACACTAATTGCAAGAAAAATGAAACCACTTGTTTTGTGTTCCTCTAGCTCTACCTTATCAATGACTAAAAATTCCAAGTAAATGAAGGTATGGAACATGGTGAGTTTTTAGGATGATTGCGACTTTTTAATCTTTTTCAGGCAAGTATGCGGTATTAAAAAACTGTGTAATTTGGCCATTTCTTCCCCTATTACATTCAACTTGGTGTCTATTCCCATGTTTTCTGAGGTGTTCTCTCAGGAAAATATAGTGTAAACTTTGGAGGAATAATAGTATGGAGGCGGTGTGGCGTTGCGACCTTGAAGCCAATTCCACCATCTTGGATCACCTATTGCCAGTGGTGAGCAGGTCGGCCGGAAAGCCACTTTTCCCTAATTTTTTTTATCTCTGAAACTATGAGAGATAGGTGCATACATGCAACGAGGAGCAACATAAAGACCTTTCCATGGCACTTAAGAAGAGGGATGCCAATGATGTGAACAAGCTATTCACATTCATTGACAAGTCTCCTTTCGGAAATGCTGAAACTCTCAGAAACATAGTAAATGGTGTTTTTGCAACAGACACTGTGAATGTCGACAGAGCAGAGGATATTGGCAGTAAAATCTTAGGGGACATGGAGGGAAAACAAGTTTTGAAGTACACATTTAAGAAGAAAGACCAGGCAGTCGCAATGGATTCGAAGTCCAAAATCTCCATCGATGGTGAGGATGTTAGCATTGATCCTCTTCTCCTGTTTCAGAGGCTTGTGATGGTCAGCACACAGAAGGAAAGTATTCAGGACGCATTTGGCTATGAACTCTGTGGCTATCCCCCTGCTCTGTTTGAAAAAAGGAACAAACTCTTGAAAGCTCATAAGCCAACGCTTGCTAACGCTCTGTGGGACCTTGCTGGGTATCCTTCTCATGAACAGACGCACATGGAGATTGCAACATTCCAATTTGTCCTTGATGGTGGAGCTCTTCTGCACAAGATACTATGGGAAACTGGGAAGACATACAATGCTATCTGCCAAAATTATGTTGCTCATGTCAAAAGGTATGGAAACCCAGTCATAGTGTTTGATGGTTACCAGAGTGGTCCAACTCCAAAGGATGGGACTCACAGAAGACGCATTGGTACCAAGCAGGCCCAAGGAGTTCAGTTTCATGAAAACATGCCTCTTCAAATGAAAAAGAATGAATTCCTGTCAAACAAAGAGAATAAGCAACGTTTAATAAATGTCCTTGGAAAGCATCTTGAAATGGCCGGCTGTGATGTTCATCATGCAAAAGGAGATGCTGATCTTTTGATAGTGAAGACAGCACTGGTAGTGGCCAAGAAAGGTCGGACCATACTGGTTGGCAGCGACACAGATCTCCTGGTTTTGCTTATCCATTACACAACTAAGAAGCACAAGAATATATACTTCCAGCCCCAGGCTAAAGCAGGTTCTCCCATCCGATACCTTGATATCAAGAAGCTGCAAAAGACTCGAGGTGAGAAAGTTTGCAGAAACATCTTGTTTCTTCATGCTGTTCTCGGATGTGATACTACTTCAAGGTTGTTTGGTCATGGAAAAGCTGTAGTTCTTTCATTGGCAAAGAACAGCCCATCTTTTGTCAAGGCAGCTGAAGTTTTCAACGATCCGGGAAGATCAAACGAAGGAATTGCAGAAGCAGGTGAAAAAGCACTGATGTGCATATACAACGCAAATCCCAGGGTCACAAGGAACTTGGACATACTTCGCCATCAAAAGTACCTTGAACTTCTGGCCACCAAAAAACAAGTGGTCCACCCAAAATACCTACCTCCAACTCGGGCAGCTGCCAAGTATCACTCCTTGCGCGTATATCATCAGGTGCAGACATGGAAAGGAGAAGAACTTAATTCAGAGACATGGAGTTGGAGGGTGCAAGGAGAAACATTATTTCCAGTGGCAAGTGACTTGGATTTCGCACCAGAAGAACTGCGAAAAGTAGTTAGATGCCGCTGCAAATCTGGCTGCCAAGCCAAGCACTGCGGGTGTCGGCAACAAGGACTGCCTTGTAATCCAGCATGTGGGGAATGCAGAGACGTATGTGAGAACATGAGTGACCAAGGTAACAAGATAACTGATGATACTTTTTAATGTTTGCAACAATGCCGAGTAAGGAAAAGGTATCCTTATCTAAATTAGGCCCTACCTATATGCGTATGTGGGGTGGGGGGGGGGGGCAGACTGGTCCTCAGTTTGACCATGAGCATGGTTTAAAGGACATTTAAATATCAAATGTGACCTAAACAATAAATATTAATAGTAAAATTCAACGTAGATGATTGAAGTTTGACCGATCCTAGTGTTTGTAACCTATGACCTAATTTCGCCAGGTCCCTATATATGCCAGATTTTAGACACCCCCAGAAATCTATGTTCCACACCAGGAACTTCTTGGAATTTTAAAATATGTTATTACATGTACTTAAAGAAGACAAATAAAAGTGGTTTCATTTTTCTTGCAATTAGTGTGACCTCCAACCTTATTTTGACTGGACTAAATGTGTAAATCTATTCAAATAAACTACATTGCATTACTGTGTGATAAATGGCAATATATTGCCGCATCATAGGAATTAAGATGCGTTGCTGAACTATATGAATTCCTGCTCCACAATATAAACTACACTGCCTTACACACTTAGCCTGGGTTTGATTCCCGACCTGACACCAAACGATCCGATTGGTGATTTGCAGGTAGGGCATGGCGCATCACATAGTGAGCCGTCCCTGGGCGCATCACATAGTGAGCCGTCCCTTGGTTGGATGTTAAACTGGGTGTCCCGTCTGCTCGCATTAGTGGATAGATTTTAAAGATCCCACAGGATCTTTCGAGAAGAGTCTGCAAGTTATTCCCGGCATCCTCAACAAATTGCAAATTTCCTGTCCAAATCGGCTCAAGTCAAATGTCAGGTCTGGCCAGTCAGTTCATAAAAGGCTTGAGAAAGTGTTTTCCCCACGACAAATTGCACAAGAAGGTGGATCAAATAAATGGGGCCGTTAAAGTAGTAGCAGTAGTACAGGGTTTTTCAAAAACACCTGGACAACTTTGGTAGTTAATATATTTAGTACCACACATGATATGATACCCTTTGTTTTATGTGACACAGAAACTCATAAAGTTTTCTTTATTTTCAGGTCTGGTGATTTAATGTAAAATAAAATGGTGACTCTGCCGGAGAAAACTCGGTGCGCCGAATGGTTCATCGAGACGAGATCCCTTACAAGGTATGGAAGGAATCCGCCATCGCAGATGAGCATCAGAGAGTGGTAAGGGAGGTTTAAGGAGACTAGAAGTTGTCAGAAACGGAAAGTACCAGGTGACCAAGCACAAGTGCAGTAGACGTTGAATGAGTGCGTGAATCATTTTGTCTCAGAAAATCAATCTGACATGCATCCAGAGAACTGGGACGACCAACCACCACTGAACACAGGATTTTGCATAAAAGACTGAAGCTTTATGTCTATAAAGTGCAGAATCTTCAGGAGTTCAAACCAAATGACAGACCTAAATGCAAGGCATTCACCTTGCAAATGCTCATTCGCATAGAGGAAGATGAAGTTTACCTGAAAAAGGTCATGTTCACAAAGGAAGCTTGCTTTCATGTCGTGCGGAAGGTCAACCGGTTCAATGTGCGGATCTGGGGCTCTGAAAACCCCCATGTGGTCAATGAACACATACACAACAGTCCAAAGGTCAACGTGTGGTGTGACCTCCATGACCACTTGGTGGGTCCGTTTTTCTTTGTGAAGGACACATGACCTCAACAATTTACATGAACATGTTGGAAGGATTCGCCTTCCCACAGATTGAAGATCTGCAACCCGAAATAATTTTTCAACAGGACGGTGCTCCCCCTCATTGGGCCTTAGTCGATTGAGCCATCCTGAATGAAAAATTACCACGTCGCTGGATTGGCCGAGAAGGAACAACCGCGTAGCCTCCATGATCACCAGACAGAACCCCCCCCTTGATTTTTTTTTTATGTGGGGGTTTGTGAAAGATGTTGTCAACAACACCAAGGTGGTAAACCTGCATGATCTTCATTCTTGGATCACAGCTGCATGTGCACTGGTGGACGCAATAATTCTGAGCCGAACATGGCAAGTACTCGTGTCCCACTTTTATGTCCTGCGCGTGCCACATTGAGCTCACATTAAAATGTATTGATGGTGTGCACAAAACTTCACGAGTTTCTGCATCATATAAACCAAAGGGTTCGTTTCATTTGTGATTCTAAATATATTAACAACCAGAGTTGGCCGTACCTTTTCGGAACACCCTGTATTCGTTGCAGTTGTAGCAATACAGTATTCTACAATTTCAATTGCAGTGGATTACTGTATGCTGTACCATATGAACTATAGTGCATTGATGCATCCAAATGACAATACAGGTACATTACTATTTCCCAAAAGAACGACTGTACAGTGAATGCATTTGTGTGCCACATGAACTAAAATGTTGTTGAACTATGAGCCAATGTTATTTTTCTTCGTTGCTTTGTCAGTATTAACTGCTTTATGTAAAAATACAAAAAAAAATCAAAGACAAAGCACTTTGACAATAACTAATGAAAACTATGAAGGAAAGCATCAATTTAGAAAAGTTCAAAAGCTATACTCTACTTTCTTAGGAGTCATTTATTTTTCTCACCTTTTTGCTGTTTTGCTGATGCCATCACAGCAATTGGAATTCCAATGCCAGATGAAACAATCCAGATGCAGATGCTGATAATTTTGGCCTTGCTCGGTGTGCGGACGTCGAGAGCCTTCACCGGATGGCAAACGGCTATGTAGCGGTCCACACTCATACTGGTCAGCGTGAATATACTGGTGAACATGTTGTAATAGTCAATGGACATGGCCACCTTACAAAGAAACTGGCCAAACGGCCAAGTGTCGAGCAGGTAATTGACACTTTGGAAGGGTAGTGTGCTGGTCACCAGGGCATCGGCGAGAGCCAAGTTAAAGATGTAGATATTGGTTGCTGTCTTCATCTTGGTATACCTAGATGAAGAAACAAAAGGAATGGTGGAGGAATGATGGCTTGCCTCACAATGACTCATAGTTCCATGAAACGAGTGAGGTATACTATTTAAAATTAGCATGATTGATCCCTTTACACACTGTTAATAGTTCATAATTAATTATCTTATCTTGCCTGATATAATTCATCTCGCTACAAATTGCCTTTACATTCCAGATTATAACAAGCAAAAACTTCTGATATGGAACGTTCCAATGAACCAGAACAGCAACGAACAATGGCAACAGCAGCGACAACAGGAGCAACAGGAACAAAAGCAACAGAAACGATGGTACTGTACATCTATATTGTTGTGATTCTGTGCATTGTCTACTAATATCCTTGAAAAAATGAATGAAAGTACACCAATGTCTCCGACAGTGTCTTTGTCCCACATATGATATGCAGGATACACGTTACACATGCACAACTTCTGCATTCTTCCCCACATCCCTTATTTGTCCAAGTCTCCAATTTTGTCTCTCACCCCTCCCATTGGTGTGCTTCCTCCCTCTTTATACTGTTCCTATTGTTCCATTACGTACAGATCAATTCTATGTTCTAGATCCTCCACCAGCCCCGACATTGTATACAAAAATAAAATACGTATAAACAAACAAGAGCGAGAATTGCTTTGCAATACATGTCCCCTACTGGTCCCAATGAATGATCAGGAGATAAAAAAATTTGTTTGCCTTTAACGAACCAAAATGAAGAAGAAAAAGAAACTCCCTAACCCACCGTTTTTGTATTGGGTCTATTCAGCAAAATAAAAGGAAAAGCAATTTTCATTTCCTGGTATCTTTACCTCTGCCACCGAAGGGGAAGGACGTTACGTTTTCACCCTTTTCTGTCTGTTTGCTTGTTTGTGTGCAGGATATCTGAAAAAGTTGTGGATGGATTCAGATGAAACTTGGACAGGTTGGGTGTGTGGCAAGGGTGAATTGATTCAATTTTGGTGAAGATCCGGATCCGGACCTGGATACGAGGATTATTTAATTTTTAAAGGGATTCTTCACCATTGAGAGATGGGGCCAAAACGATATAGTACTGTATCGCATGATATTTCAAAAATGTAATGGGCCCGATATGTTCTCGTGGATCAGGCATAACATGGCGGAGATATGCGCTCTACTGAATGCCCTTCCATTTTGTCGACTAGAAAACAATAAAGATGAGGGAAACAAACTGAAGATAAAAATTAGTTTGCTTTAATGCATGCTCTCGCCGATAACGGAACAAAAAAGAAGAAGAAGAAGAAGAATAAGAATAAGAATAAGAAGAAGAAGAAGAAGAAGAAGAAGAAGAAGAAGAAGAATAAGAATAAGAATAAGAATAAGAATAAGAATAAGAATAAGAATAAGAATAAGAAAAACCACCTTTCCACTCCACCGTGTTTCGTTCATTTCTAGGCTTTGCCTATTTCATATTAAAAACAAGAAAAAGAAGCAATCAGAGATTGCAGACTCTCGCCAGGACTTGTTTTGGTACATAATTAAATAGGACACTCGGTAGAGCGCATACCTCCACCACGTAATGCCTGATCCATGAGAACATATCGGGCTCAATATATATTTCAAATTTCATGCTATATATCGTTTTTGGTCCAATCTCTCAAAGGTGAAGAATCACTTTAGAAATTTATAATTCTCGTATCCAGATCCGGATTCGGATCTTCACCCAAATTGAATCAATTCTTCCTTGTCACACACTAAACATGTTCACCAAGTTTCGTCTGAATCCGTTCACAACTTTTTGAGATATCGTGCTATATATCATTTTTGGCCCTATCTCAATGGTGAAGAATCACTTTAAAAAATCTAGTAGTCGGATCCAGATTTTCACCAAAATCTAATCAATTCGTCCTTGTCACACACGCAACCTGCCCACCAAATTTCACTTGGATCCATGAGATATCCTGTACACAGACAAACAAACGAACAGACAAACAGACAGACAGAGAGGGGTGAATACATAACCTCCTTCACCTTCAGTGACGGTGGTAATAATAGAACTGCCACTTGTAACTGACAGTGATGAACTGGTACCAAGACATCCCACTTTGATGCAACCCTGCTTTGATCGGACACTTAACACTGACCCATGATGATGAAAATAAATTCAATTCAAATCAAATGGAAGACCAAAAACTGCAGGTACAGTCCTGCATTGGAGTCATCAGAAGGAACCTGAACAAGCAAAAAGCAAAGTTGAGGTCATCAGGAGGAACCTGATATAGAATTCGGGTTTCAGCTGTTACGCCTCTATCCTCAAACCCACCCAGGTGCAGTCAAGTGAGCCTCATTAAAAAAAAAAAAAAAAATATATATATATATATATATATATATATATGAAAGAATCCAGATCAAAAGAAATTAACAATTTTGGCTGCCAGACCATGCGTCCGATCAAGTTGAAATTTAAATCATATTCCCCATCACCACAAGATGATTTAATTGTGAAGTTTCATGTTGATTGATTAAGCGGTTCAAGAGAAATAATTTTTGAAATATATTTTTTGCTCAAACTAATATGGCTGCCAGACCATCTGACGTATCAATTATTTGTGAACACTGGTATCGCCAAGGCTTGGGGAACATTTGCGTGACGTTTCCCCTCAATCTGTCCAGCCGTTCTGGAGAAGAAGGTTCTTTTTAAATTAGTTTTATGGTAAATCCAATATGGCTGCCAAACCATGTGACTAATGACGCATGTGAGCGTTTTGTTCCTCATGGATACGAGGTCATATGTGTAAAGTTTCACCTTGATCTGTTCAGCCATTTCAGAGAAGATTTTTGAAGGTTTTTGAAAAAAAACCCAAAGAACAATATGGCTGTCGAACCACATGACTGAAGACGTCAATGGTTTTTTTTTTCTGTGGACCAATTTATCCCTAGGTGACCCTTAAAATTTTTCATAGTGATCCGATGTAGCATTCCATGTATGCAATTATGACGTCATAACGAAGACACGACATCATAAAATAAAAAAAATAAATCACACTTATTCCCCATGAGGAGTACTTGCCACATGCCATGCCAAGTTTCAATATTTTCCATGGTGCGGTTTCAGAGATACAGAGGTCCAAAATTTTTCTTTTTTTCCAACATGGCTGCCACACCACGTGACCCATGACATCCTAATTATCGTTACAACATTCTACATGGGTAGCTGTAGTCCCCTCCTGTGAAACCAGTCGGGGACTAATGAATGGAAGGACACAAGTGGAACATAATGGTGACACACAAGTTATACTACAAGTCTACAACCTGATCCTAATCTTTCAGATATGTTAAACAAATTGCATATCATCATCATCATCATCATCATCATCATCATCATCATCATCATCATGCTAGTATCAGCCCAATGGAGGACAAAGGCCTCCCTCAACTCACGTTGTGGGTATTGGCATCCTCACAACACTTGCTACATGTGGGTGGGTGAGAGGGTTTGGACAGGAATTTGTGGATTAGTAATTTATTCAGTGTGCCAGTGATAACTTGCCTACTCTTTGCAGAAGAAACTGTGGAATCTTTAATGTCCACCACCAACAAAGGAAAAAGATAGTATCGAATCTTTAACTTCCACGAACAACTAATACCAGCAGATAGAAAATCCAGCATCCTTGCAATGGACGGTGCACACGTTTGTTTATGCCTCCACCTGCCCGAGAAACGCCAGGATGACAATTTATAGCTTGGTCGGGATTCAAACCGAGGCGAGACAGCTCAGAGGTGAGTATGCGTACCTCCATGCTACCCTGCCAGTCCCACAGTATGCAATTATTATGATTAATCTTCCACCTATAGAATAGGGGAAGGCTTATACCTGTTGTATGGTTTGTTTATACAATTAGTGCCCTAATATTGTATGGTACCACAGAGTCTATTAGACCCCTAGAAGTACTAAACCACCCTTAAGGTTTGTTTTTGTTTTGTTCTTCCTTCTTTCTGCCAATGTCCAAGGCGTATCTCGGAGCCGGCTGAGAATTTCGGAATGAAATTTTGCATCAATAATGGGAATAAAAAGTATGCAGAGTTGACATAATTTTTTTGATCTTGACCTATTTTGAAGGTCATGACCTAATTATAAACATGTTAACATTTTTCACTATAACTTAAGGCTTGTCTGATAAGAACGAAATTGGCAAGGCAGATGTACGTTTAATTTAGATCATACCAGTCCGAGTTAAAGGTCAAGCTCAAGTGGCGGTCTGAAATAAATAATGCATTTTTTTGTCATCGCTCAATTTTGCTAATTTGGAATCCTAAAGACCGTTTCACCTTCCAAGGTGTTGTTGCATAATAATAGTGTACCTGCACTGAAGGTGTGCACCTGCTATTTGATTAGTGTCAATGACCTGCTTTTTTTCAGATTATGACCGAATTGAAAAACAAACAAACAAAAAACACCTTATTGATAATAACTTGAATAATTTTTCTCCGATTTTCATGATGTTGAGTTTCAGGGATGGATTGTACATTGGGACGCATTATCTTAATTTACAATCTGTCTCTAAATGATGAAGGTCAAGGTCATACGATGGTCCAAAAAGAATACGGCCATCATGGGATTGTGCGTGCCCGCGGAGGCTTACCCTTGGCGATTGCTTCGTCATCGCAGATACAGTATTTATACTTCTTACTTTTTTTTCAGTATAATTATTATGAGTATTGTTATATTGATAATGAGAATGAAAAATGTATTATTTGTTACATTGTCATCGATCTGTGAACAGTCGCAGCCTGTGTTTGTGCAGAGACATTGCGATCAATGCACTGATAAAATCATCTCGATACTACCGTTAATGATCGCTCGTGCTCCAGGCAGCAAACCACATATTTCACCACATTCTACAAATGATTTACACTCTCTATGGAAATTGCCTTTACACTCCGGACTACAAGAAGCGATAACTCCCAATATAGGACATTCCAATGAACCAGAACAGCAACGACAAACAGCAGCAACGATAGTACACATATACTATTGTCACACTGTCGACTAATATCCTTGTAACATGTACAAAAGTACTTTGATGTCTACTACAGTACCCTTGTCTGACACGCGATACTGTTCATGTACAAATTCCTCATTGAGCTTTATATCACTGCAAAAATAGAAATAAAAAACAATTTCAATGGTACTCTAAATTTTATGCACTTAAATTCCCACAATGCCTTCAAAGTTCAATCCTTAAAGATGAATCCTTAATTCTAACCTTCAATTCACAAACAATAATGGAAATTGCTGTTGATTGACAAACTACATGAGTTGGCAATTATTTTGTTTAAATTTTTCTGTTTTCACCAAATTGTTGATGTATTCCCTTGTATGTCAAGCTGTCTTCTCCCATTTTGGCCCATGGGCATCACATATTATTGTCACTACTGTATATTAACCTTCTGCCCTTTTCCAGGCAGCTTTTCCATGAGATTAGACAGCGTATGAAAGGAGGGGAATTGACAGCACTAAAGTGGTGTCGGAGGTGAAGTTTCCATCCAATGCATTATCAGAATATATGTGGCCCTTTCAAGAATTCTACTTCACCCTCTCTCCGAATAGGCATTTGGATCCACAAGCATTTCAGCCCACCGGGTGTACGTTATTATAATTCAGGTTTGGTATCAGATTTTGTGGAAAGCCAGAGGAATATCCAAGTAAAGTGTTCAGTCCACTTGGCTATTACAAGTGGCAGGATCCTACCCTTATCCCACTCCAACCACTCACACCTAACTTTGAGCTCATCCCAACTTCTCACCCACTCCTCCTTAACTCACATTACACCAACTGCCCTGAAAACAGATGTCTGATTATACTAATGATAGAGACAGCCAGACAGGTTGTTGTCGTGGTCTTTTAATGCCACAATTATTCCCACTCTCTCGTGGGGTCGGATACTGAAAGTTTAGCACAAGTCTTTCACGAACCAGCTGGACCAGCCTAACGTAGGTTTGAGCAGGAATTTGCAATTTGTTCAACGTGCCAGCGATAATTCGCAATTTTTTTGCAAAGTGTGCCAGAGCATCTTTACGTCTAACTAATACGAGCAACTTGCAGACGGGACACCCAGCTTGATGTTCATCCGATGGCCGGTGCATACATCGATTAATCTCCTTGCCTGCGAAACACCAGCATGGGAGTTTATCGCTCGGCAGAGATTCTAGGCCAAGTTATACAACTCAGAGACGAGTATGCATACCTTCAGGCTATCCTCCCAGCCCTAGCCAGATAGGGTGCTCACGTAAATGGTTATGAGTGACAGAACCAGCAGCAAATAAATAAACGATGTGTCGGAGCTGCACGCCCTCTGCCGTTAAAACTTATAACTTCTCGACACACTTGAACAGGTGTAAGTCACATGATATCCAATCACCTGCAACGTTCAGGTGTAAATCACATGATATCCAATCACCTGCAACGTTCAGGCGTAAGTCACATGATATCCAATCACCTGCAACGTTCAGGTGTAAGTCACATGATATACAATCACCTGCAACGTTCAGGTGTAAGTCACATGATATCCAATCACCTGCAACGTTCAGGTGTAAGTCACATGATATCCAATCACCTGCAACGTTCAGGTGTAAGTCACATGATATACAATCACCTGCAACGTTCAGGTGTAAGTCACATGATATCCAATCACCTGCAACGTTCAGCTGTAGATTGAGAAAATAAGGATCCTGGTCTGTGTGATGTCAGGAGGAAGTGGGTGGTACTGTCACTCTATACGCCTGGAGAGGTGTCTTGCTTTATAATACTTGCAATTCAAGTCAAGACTTGGAAACGTGGTAATTATAACTAGATTAGTTTGTTGCCATATATTTAATGAAAGGTGTGTGTGTGTGTGTGTGTGTGTGTGTGTGTGTGTGTGTGTGTGTGTGTGTGTGTGTGTGTGTGTGTGTGTGTGTGTGTGTGTAGTAGGAGGTGCAGGGCTAAATTGGATGACAAGAGAGAAATTGGATGAAAAGAGAGAAAGGAGTGTTGAAGGGGGTTTGGGGGGGGGGGAAGGGTATGTATGGGTAATATGAGGCCATCAGCAGCTCCTTGGGTGGAACAGGAGTCAAATTTATGTCATATTTGTGTATTTGATAATATTGTTGCGGAAATGGCCCTTGGTGTGTTATTAAATATAGGATTAGGCTAGATTCCCCCTTAAATGCATGTTTAGTCAGGTTGTTCGGTAATTGGACGTTACATGTGTGTCGGGAGGTGTAGCAGGCTGTTCATTGTTCGTACAGTGGTGGTGGACCGGGAGGCGCCTTACTTATTTTTCCTTCCCCTCTCCGAACTAGTCCCCGCCCAGTGCTCTGAGAGGGAGTGGCCTAGAGAAGCGAGCGCCAGGAAGGGAAGGTGGAACTGAGAGCACAGAGGTGGGGCGATCGGCTGAACAAGGGACGGCTGTGTCTGTTTGCAATGGGCTTTTCGTGAAGAGCGAGCTGAAAGAAAGGCAAGGAAGGGACTGCAAGAGGTCTGTCTGCAATCGGCTGGAGGAGAAACTGCTAGCGTCGGTCGGCGATCTGCTAAGGGAGTAACTGAACCTGAGGGTTAGTCGGTGATCTGCTGAGGGAGTAACTCACAGTGCGTGTGGTCGGCGATCTGTAAGAGAGGAACGGCCTGAACCTGAGAGTCGAGTCTGCGATCGGCTGGAATAGAACTGGCTGCTGTGTGAGTCTGGAGTCGGCTTCGAGAAGAGTGAGTTTCGGAAAGGCAGGGGTGGATCTGCATGAGTCGAGTTGGGCGATCGGCAGTAGGAGGAACTGCATGAGGGTTTTTGCGATCGGCTCTCGTGAAAAGGCCGCCCCAAAAGGCGAGCTTCGTGAAAGAGGCAGGAGGAACTGCATGCGTGGAGTCGGCGATCGACTTTTATGAAGAGGTCCTCGATAGGTTCATCCGGAGTCCAGTGACAGAGCCTCTGACTGTCCCTACTCACTACATGGCTCGACACGTCTTGTCATCCCGTCGATCCGCCTGCGGAGCCCAACACCCCGATTTGGCCTGATCTGGTGAACAGGCCAGGCCTGGATTTATATACTGGACCTTGTGAGAAACCAGCTGAAATCCACCATCGATCTAACGGTCTTGGGCCGTCGACCTTACGGGGGCTGAACGCGCCGAGGCTGCATGTGCAAGCGGTTGCGGGAGAAGGAGGATGAGCGGCATTTTGCCACGCGGCGTGTTTGAGCTTGGGTGCTCGAATCCGTTGACATCGGCTTGTCACGAGGCACATTCGTGCCTTCGACACTTTTTCTCTCGTCCATGAGGCATCACCAAGTACTCTGTGTCTTGTCTGCATGTTATCCGTGTCTTGTCTGCATGTTGTCTAAGGTTTATCTTGCAAGGGTTCCCTTCGAAACCCGTAATCCGTAGCTCCCTAGTTAAGAGTGGGTTATAGAATAATTATAACATTGTCGTGAATGCTTTGCTTGTGTTGTGTTCCCCGATGTGTCCCCAATAAATATGGCTGGGTTATATGAGATTTGCCACCTTGAATTTATTCATGCCGTGCCGAGGAACGATCTGCTTGATTGGTATTTAAAACCAAAATGGTTACGCACTGGGAGACTCCACTCGGTCTCTGACAAATCCAGTCTGTAACCGGGGTCTATTTCCCCAACTGGCAAGGCACAGGTGTATTTTGGTATCGTGATCTGAGGCGCGTAACCCGAGACTTGTGCCGAACCAGCCGGCGTTATAACCCCGGAGACGGCGGTACTGTTAAGTGACGCCGAATCTTCAACATTTGGCTGTCAAGAGTCGGGTACGAGCCCCGACACCGCTGAATCCATAACAATATAACACTGAAAATGAGGTTTGTAAATTTAGTACATATACTGTACGTAAATTTTATGTGTGGAGTCATATCCTAGATGTTTAGGGAAACATGTAAAATGCACAATGTAAGTACAGTAGGCCAAGCATTGTTGTGATGAATAAAGTGAACAAGAAGAATACAAGTATTGTGATTAAGTGATTAAGAAGAATACAAGTGTTGTGATTAATAAAGTGATTAAGCAGAAAACAAGTGTTGTGATTAAGAAGAATACAAGTGTTGTGATTAGGCTTAAGTCACATTTGCTCTACGGCGAGGATACGGCGGCCGTACGCCCTCTGAATTGACAGAAACGTGCAGCGGCCGCAGAGTTTCTGCGGTGGCCTCAGGGTGGCCCTACGCCGCATGGCTATATTTTACAGGTCGTAAGGTCGCCGTGAAATTATAGCGCGGAGTTATAACTTTTTTTTCATTTCTACGTTCGCCGTAGCAATTGGACAAGCCGAAAAAAAAGAAATGGAAAAAAAAAAGAACCCACTCGTCACCGTCCGTCTGGCCACACATTCGCCTTAGGGCCCCCCTGCGGTCGCCTTGCGGTCCCCCTGCGGTCGCCTTGCGGGCACCTTGCGTCTGCCTTGAAAATTCTACGGCCGCCGCAGGAACGCCTTAAGGCCACCGTGCGACATCAAATCAAAGACCGTACGGCACCCCCACGTTTTCGGTCTCCACAATTTATAAATACCCCGTGCGGCTACCGGAAAAATAAAAACATATGTGACTGCTACATTGTGTGACCGTGGAAATACTGCGGCCACCCTATAACTGCTCGTGGCCATAGATTTTGCAGACCCCACGGCCGCTGTGGCAAATGTGACTTAGGCCTTAATAAAGTGATTAAGCAAAATACAAGTGTTGTGATTAATAAAGTAATTAAGCAGAATACACATGTTGTGATTAATAAAGTGATAAAGCAGAATACAAGTGTTGTTGTGATTAATAAAATGATTAAGCAGAATACAAGTGCTGTTGTGATTAATTAAGTGAATAAGCAGAATACAAGTGTTGTTGTGATTAATAAAGTGATGAAGCAGAATACAAATGTGTTTGTGATTAATTAAGTGATTAATAAGAATAAAAGTGTTGTGATTAATAAAGTGATTAAGAAAAATACAAGTGTTGTGATAAAGCAGAATACAAGTGTTGTTGTGATTAATGAAGTGATAAAGCAGAATACAAGTGTTGTGATTAATAAAGTGATGAAGCAGAATACAAGTGTTGTTGTGATAAAGCAGAATACAAGTGTTGTTGTGATTAATAAAGTGATAAAGCAGATTACAAGTGTTGTTGTGATTGTTCAGGCAATACCTGTCACGCGAGATATTGAATTTATGCAAATGATTCATATTTCCTTAGGACTTTGAGTATGGCATTCTGAGGACCCCAGAGCAATGCAAAGTGGTAAAAAAGAAAATTCTGTTGAAACTTGTTCCAAGTCAAACATTTTTCCTGGATGATATGGTGTTGCAATCTCAGTAAGAATAATTAGAAATTTTCAAAATGTTTCATTTCACTCGTTTTAAGTGGAGGTTTAAACCAAATAATCCAGCACTGAACTTTTGTAGCGAAGCGGAAGTGATTTTTTTTCCTAGTGCTATGTATAAAAAGCAAGGATGGCTGATAAAGATGGGTGGCAGGATGGCCGCGACTTGAGTTTGAATCTCGGCCGAGCTATAAATTGTCATCCTGGGCTTTCACAGGCAGGGTGATTCATCATTGTGTGTGCTTTCCCTTGGATGGGTGTTAAACTGGGTGTCTCTTCTGCTGGCATTAGTTGGTGGACATTAAAAATCACATGGTGTACTTCATGAAGAGGACAGTAGGTGAGATTTCGCCGGCACCCAAGCCAAATTCAAAATTCCACCTATAAACTACAGAGGGCATTGCATCAGTGGTACAGCCTCAGAAGTATTGTGTTGTACACGAACGAAGAACAAGAAGATGATGACCAGAGAAAACAGGACAGGCATATCGTCTCCTCTGTGAACATAATTACTGGGCTTCTCTGAAGGTCATTACTTTAAACTATGAGCTGGGTTTCTGATAGTGACGAAATAATTTCCTTAGGTTTCCAGAAGCATGAAACCCGAGTGTATAATACTGCCGCCTTTATCTGGATTTGAACCTGCATTTTTGGAGATGCTCGAGCAGTCTTTACTGCCGTTATACCTGATTGAGAATACCCGTTTGAGTATCGGTCTGTTAGTACCCATCTCATCCATGGATTTGCTTTTCTGCAGGACACTTCATTGCATGTTTTCCACTAAAGGACAGAGTATGACTATTACAACAATGATGGATCAATTTGAGGTGATCCATTTCTCTTTGTGGTGATCTAATGAGTGGAATTGTATTTCTGGTAGAAGTAACAGTCCAATTGGAGGCCTGTCATATACAGGTCACTTTGCACTGGAAGTCTAAACAATACTTTTTCACAAATTAACCTTCCCAATCGTAATATCTATAATATAAAAGGAGCTCGGTCTCGACGTGCCTGCATGCGTCCCTCAACAATTGTCCTATTGGGGATTCCGCTAATAAAAGCAAAACGGTACCCCCTACTCAGTGCAGTATAGCAATACACGCAGCATACACACATGAGGAGAGTTTGCTTCCTGGCATGGCCCGTACCTAATACATGCCCCACACAGTTTGATCATAAGAAGGGAGGAGGAGGAGGAGGAGGAGGGGAGGAGGGGGAGGGTGAGAATTTTTTTTATTTTGATATTCCCCTTTGTGTGGTGTTGTGTTGTATATTATTCGGAATTCAACAACAAAAAAGGCTGTGACAAATATCCCATTAACACTCTACCCCTCATTTTTCCCTAAGTGCATAGCTAGGCCGGTATCTGTACACCGCCTAATTTTTTTTTTTCCAATGAACAACAACCGTTTTTTTTTTTGGCAATTATGCAAAGACTGATATTCCTGTCAACGAATCGACAGGTCTTACATTCCATTACTCATGAAAAGAACTGGAGCCAAGGCTTTGCCTCCTTTACTTTTAGTGCCATATTAGTCACGGATCTTTGAACAATCAATATGAGAATATCTTAATAATCCACGCACTGCATATAAATGAGCATTTCAACTGCGTTAGGTACACTCTCTGAATACACTCTGGATTCGTATAGCTAATGACATTCTCATGAAGCCAAACCAAACAGGAATTGTTGAGATGTTAACTTTTTGGAAATTAAATAATTTAATCCACTCATCGTAAAGGGGTCCACCAACCCAAACTCAAGAAAGGGCAAACTGTACCTCCTTCAAAATATTGTCCTTCAAAATAAAATAAAAATGGTAAGATAAACATGTCATTCATTTATTTCTACCGTCTTGTACACTGTAATACAAATGGCAAACAAACAATCAACTGACAGAAATTGGGCGCTACTTCTGACTCACCCTGTGTATATATATATATATATATATATATATATATATATATATATATATATATATATATATGTGTATATATGTATATGTATATATATATATATATATATATATATATATATATATATATATATATATTTCTTCTTCTTCTTCTTCTTCTTCTTCTTTCGGCTGCTCCCGTTAGGGGTCGCCACAGCGGATCATCCATTATGATCCGCATAGTGATTTGGCACATGTTTTACGCCGGATGCCCTTCCTGACGCAACCCTGGTCACGTCTTACGACACAGGGATATGGTACACCTCTTTTAACCGGGGTATACACCGGCCCAGTATACTGGTACTCATTTCGCCGACCTCGGAAGGATGACAGGCTGAGTCAACCCCCTGGTGTATTAATTCAGTGGCTCAACGGGGCTTGAACTCAGGACCTCTTGGATCCCAAGCCGCTGCCCTAACCACTGCGCCAACACCAGGCTCATGTATGTATATATATATATATACATATATACATATATATATACATATATACATATATATATATATACATATACATATATATATATATATATATATATATATATATATATATATATATATATATATATATATATATATATATATATATTCGTGCTTGGCCAATATCAGCAATGTTTTGGTCATCAGCTGATTGCAGTCAGTTTGATTACTGATGACAGTACGTACAGTCTACAACCCAAAAACTTTGAGTAGCTTTCACCTTGTTTTGGGGGAATTTCAATGAACAATTAAAGAAAAACAAGTACTCAAGCAAGCACTTCCATTAAAAGGTTGACAAGGAATGGCTGGCTGGCAAGCAAACAGATTGGTAATGACAAAAAACTAAACCACCGACTTCTTAACATTTTCAGATTTCACTCCAGATATCGAGTTATTTTATCCACATGATCTGGTCCTCCAAACTCAATTATATTTCTATCATATACATGAATTAGGATGGGTGGCAGGAGTTTTCTATCACCCCCATTGGTGCACGGATGCTTCCCCAAGTTTTGGCCCCACCAATGCAAGGACATGGCACTAGAAATGGCCTCATTCGCTCTGCGCTTTGCCACGCGACTCATCTCTGAGAATAACATTGGGCGAGGGTATCAGGTGGCACTCTCCAGCCACAAACATGCGCTGGACACTAAATGGGGGACGTAATTGAGCGGAGTGCTCGAGCTCTCCATACGATGTTGAACGGATTCTTGCGCGCACTTGCGCTTCAAGCGACACACCAGAATGTCTCAATCATAAGCATCGAGAATGGTACATGGTGTCCATTTTTATCTGCAACCTCCAAAGAACAGTGGTGGGTGTTCTTTGTGGCGACTGTGGTTGTGGCGTTCATAATAGTGAGTTATGGCAAGGTAGGTGAAGCATTGTTGTGGTTATGGTGGTTAATGGCAAAGGGAAGTGAGCTTGGATGTATGTAGGGAACTTTATAAAGGCACTGTGGTGGTTGTAGGAATGTTAGTGGTTGTAGTGTTGGGGTTAGAGTACGGCAATTGTCTGAGGTTATGTGCCATTGGAGAATTCCACAAAGTTTGAATGAGGTTTTGGCAGCATATGCTAATGAGGTGCTCCTGTTGCTAGGGTATGTGGTGTGCATGCATGCGTGAAGGGAAAGGCTCCTGTGTGCGAAGTAAAATAAGTAAAGGATAAAGAATGGGAATAAAGACCTGCCTGAAAGCCCTCACAATGCATTTTGTTCCATAAACCCAGTAGACATAAGGGAAGGGCAATCTAAAACGAATACTATTGAAACAACTGTCTCGAGACAGCTACATTTTGGCTCCATCTCAGAACAGTGAAGAATCACCTGTCCACCAAGGTTCATCCAAATCCGTCGATAATTTTTTGAGATATCCTGCTCACAGACAAACATACAGACAGAACGATTGAAAAATCACTCATGGAGTGTTAACTTGGAGAAACGGAACGGCACTCCGTAGAGAACATACCTTCGCCAGGTTGAATAGTATATATTTTGTATGCCACTTATAGTTTACATTTGATTCCAGACCTTAACCGACTTCGAATCGGCTTGTTCTTGTCACCTAACCAACTTTTCCACCTTGTTTTGTCACAAGTCGTCCGCAACTTTTAGAGATATTGTGCTGCACGTAGGTTTTGGCCCCATCTCTCAATGGTGAAGAATCACTTTTAAAAAATTCTCAGATACAGCTGTAGATTCAGATCTTCACCAAAATTTTGTGTTGCCGTCCTTGGCCGGTCACCTACACACACAAAAAATTTCAAAACGATTGCTTGAAAACTGTGGCCAAAAATTATGTGACAAACAGATAAACAAATAGAGAGAAACAAATAGATAGACAAACAAACGCTACAGACCAACATACTTGGGAAAATAACTTTTCCCCAAGTAAAAACGGACAGAGGTGAGAACATAATCTTCATCCACCTTTGGTGGCAGAGGTAATTATGTAATCTACACAGTCACAAATGGGGATAAGGCCTTAAATTCTAACTACAGACTCACACCCCATATATCATCATCTACATCTACGACAACTACGACGACTCATTTAATGACCATTTCCCCATATTTGAGGGTTGGTTTGCTGATGGATCCCTTTCACTTAGTCCTGTCAAAAGCATCCTCTTCCATTAACTCCACCAACTGATCACATCCTTCTCGGTCTTTTTCGGTCTACCTCGTGGTCTTTTGCTCCCAATACTAAACTTGTGACTTTCTTGACAAGCTCATCTTCTCTCTATCTCACCATTTGCACAAATCACCTCAGTCTTCTCTTTCTCAACTCTTCCTCATTACAATCAGCTTTGAGCCCCTTCCTTATGTCTACACTACTCTGCTTATCCCTTTGTGTTACCCCACACATCCACATCCATCTCATTATCTTTCGCTCTGTCCTCTCTATTCTTCTCTCGTCTTCTACCCTTATTCCCCATGTCTCTCTGCTGCACATCAAAACGAGTCTATGACAGGCTAAATATACCTGAACTATACTTTTTACTTCGCTTTGGATAGTTTTATGTGTTAAAATGCCTCTTACCTCTTTTCATTTATTCCATGCTACCCTAAACTAGTTCTCACAGCTGAATCCACTCCACCACCTGCATCTAACATTTCTCCCAAGTAACAAAAACTCTTAACCTTTTCCAGCTTAACTTCAAATCCCATATCCATTACCCCCCATGTTCTCTTCTGCATCTTGATTTCTACCAATGCACAATCCATCCATCCATTGGGACCAAACTCTGCACAGAGCATCGTTGCTGCCGAAACAGTCTCCTGGGATATTAATCACAATCCTGGACGGGTCGCCACTCCGACGCAGGATACTCAAATGGCTCAATCATCCCAGCAGGCTGGTACTCATATTGCCGACTTCAGGATGACAGGCTGAGTCAACCCCACCTGGTGTTAATTCAACGGTTGGGCGGAATTTGAACTCAGGAGCCTTGGAAATACTCAGAAAGAAAAAGAAAAGATAACGTTGTCAATTGAAATACCAGTACCCAATGATTTTGGTTTAATGTATGGGATATAACTCAAATAATCAAGTATGAGGACCTGAAAAATGATACGAAGAGAACTTGGAAACGGAAGAAAATCAGTCTCCTATACTAAACAGTAATATAAGGAGAGACTGTTAGGAGAGGCATTTTTTGTGATACATGAGAGTTGAAGGTTAATTACTGTCAAAATCTTTCTTTGGTAAATCCAAACTTCCAACAATGTACAAGGCCTTCATCCACAGCACGATGGAATACTGCTCTCCCCTTTGGGCTGGTGCTTCGACCTCACACCTTTCACGTATTGATGTTGTGGGGACCAAGACTGTCCAAATCATTGGAATCTTCTGCAATGAAGCTGAATTTCTGAGCCTGTTACTTCCTCATTGCAGACAGCTTGGTGATCTCTCTGACTTTGACCACCTCCTTTTTGGTATTTCACCCTCTCCTTTTACCATGCCCTGTACTCCCCAAAGTTTCTCCAAGGCACACGTCATCTGCCAGTAACCCCCTTCCGGTGAAACTGCCGCCAAAATCCAGGCTCGCTGCTCACTTACACTCATTCGTTCCTCCTCCCCCCCCCCAAACTGTGAAACTTCGTTCCCCAAACTGTGAAACCAACTTCCCCAGTCTGTTCAATCATTCTTCCCGCTACGCCTTCAAGAAGCCCGTTCACATACTTTTCAGGTCATCTCCATCCATAATGATCTTCAGTCCACCCTTCGTTACACTCTCCAAGCCTATCTCTTCCTTTGCAGGTGATTATGTTTTCTCCCTTCTCCCTCCAACCCCTTTAAGATTTATGTTCCATTGTTGCTTCATCCCCTGTTTTTCCCTTGACCTTCTTTCAGCCCCCTTTTTGCTGTGTTTGAGCTTGTATCCCTGCATGCGTCTTCCTCTCCCTCCCCATACTCTATTTTTTCTTGCTCCAAGTGTCCCCACTCCCCATACCCTTCTGTCGGTAGGTTTCCTCACTTTTCACGATGTTCTTTCTGCTCTGTTCTGTTGTATTCTAGCTTTCCCAGGAATATCACCTTTGTATCCAAGAAAATTGCGATGGCATTGAGAAAATGCTGACATCCCCAATATCTGATTCCCAACCTTACAGAAGGGCCTCCTCTATTTCACCTACCCCAGAAAGAACAGTCCACATCAAACCAGATTCACACATTCTATGCTCAGATATAATTCACCATCTGAAAAAAACCCCACTTGGGCACCCTGACAAAACTGTGGACCATATAGTTAATCACTGCGAATTGAAACATTACAGCTGGGACATTGGAGCAATCCATGCAGTCACAACCAATTCCATTATTTTGCTGATAAACCTGGATGTGGATTTTCGATTAATCTAGCTATATGCAGGAAGATAAGCCCCATGATATAGCATGGGATGTCGTGAACATTTTAAAGGCCAGAGTTAATCCTGAAGAGGTCGCCATTCCATTGCTGTATGAGTGCATAATTTTTCTGCTTGATAACCGAATCTAAAACAATGAGGGATTATATATATATATATATATATATATATATATATATATATATATATATATATATATATATATATATATATATATATATATATATATATTCATTCGGCCCATGTAAGCCAACCTAAATGTACTACACATGTCGACCTATGGTTGTTTGTCCATGCTCTATCTTTTTAAATGTTGAGTGTCAAGCAAGGAAGCAGCACATACCATTTTAAAGTTTTGGTACGACTCGACCGGGGTTCGAACCACCTACCTCCCAAACTCAGAGCAGATGCTCTAACCATTACATCACCAAGGCTGGTTAAATAAAACACGGTTACTCACTCTCCCACCGAAGTGCTCACTGGTGCAATAAAAAGTGATGAAAATTTCAAACTCAAGATGCATGCGAGTCAGTTCCACATATTAAGGTACTCCATCATCAGCTGAACATACTTTAAAGCCATGTTTAAGAATGCACACCTTTGCTGCAACGTCTATTTTTAGTTTCGCTTTTGATAAAATCTTCTTAAAAGCAGCAAGAGACAGCAGAGCAAAGCTGACATTTTGTACATCAGACAGACATGGAAAATTGTCCTTTTGATGTTAGCCCAGAATGTTGAATGATCTTTGACTTCTAAAGAGACCGATCCGCAGACTGGCAGATTATCATCTACGCCATGTTTTCCCTCTATGCAGTCACATGCCTCCATGACTGAACTCTTGATAAACATATTCTTGAACAAGGACACTTTTATAACTCCAAAAGTGCATGCTACTATATATGTTATGGCTGTTGTATGTCACATGCAGGACAAAGACAAGTATGCTAAACATCAGTGTACCTGTAAATGAATTACAATTTACAAGAACAATATAGACAAAGGACAAACACATCTGGATATGAACCTGGGTTCCCTGCAACATGAGCCCTCTGTTCAAATGGGAATACAAACAAGCCAACACAAGACCAAACCAACAACCTCATTATGAACCAAAAATATAAACATTGTTGCCGATTAGAAACAATGAAACCCACATTGTGCGTGGGAAGAAACGCTCCCAATTACAACAGTGCAATAAATAAAAATCCCAAAAGGACTCCACTGGCTGTGCCGCCATGACATCAGTCACAAGGGTAAGAATCCATGGATTTTCACCAGAAATCACTTTTCTTATTGCATGACGGGTGAAACATTTTTATACGAAGGGCAAAAGCCCATCAAAATGATGAGAGCACAAAACTCAACACAATATGGATGATTACAACACACACAAAGTTATGGATTATGTCTGATGAATTATTTGCAATAAATAATACAGTTCCAAGAAATGACACTTTCCCTGGGGGGGGGGGGTTACAGGTGAGGGAAACAACTTATCAAGACATTGCATATTGCAATGTAATGAGAACTTTAACATGACCCCTCCACAGCAGGAGGGCAAGTCCACAGAGTCGCACCTATGATCCGTTCCACCTCCATGTGTAGAGATAGCAGCCAACAACAACAACTTGCACGTATGCACACACTTCGAGACTTGAAAGGGTTCCGTTCCCCCTTCTGAAACCTACATATTGAGATAGCAACGAATGGCAGGTGGATACTGTGAGACCTGGCAGGTCTCTGTTCCATCTCCTGAAACCCACTGACATGTGGAGACAGCAGCCAATGAGACACACACACACACACACACACACACACACACACACACACACACACACACACACACACACACACACACACACACACACACACACACACACACACACACACACACACATTATTATATTTTGAATACAGCCATTGACTGCTGTTTGCATCATTGCTGGGAGCGGGGCCGTGCCGCTGATGCAGTGCCCCTGTTTACACTAACCTGTCACTCATTTTGCTGACATCAGAAGGATGACAGGCTGAATCAACCCACCTGATGTTATTTAACATCACCACTGGGGTTCTAGCTCAAGAGCCTGAGAACTGAAGTCAATCACCTTAACCATGAAGCCAACACCAGGCTTTCCACACATAAATTACCTCAACAGACGCGATCTTCGAAAGAACTACAACTGCAATATCAAAAAAAAAAAAAAATCGAGCAAAGTCTTCATGCGTTTATTAGAAATACATGCGTGAAGGAATGCCCTTCGATATCGTCAAACGATTCAGCCAGAAAAAGTCAGGCTAAAACTGAAATTACGTTCAAAAACCTTCATTTATTAAACTATTTGCTCATCCCTTTAATTGGGCGGTGCATAATCCCAAAGATCGCTGCCATGATCGACCCCAAAATATTAAAAAATAACCCGATGTACATAAATGAAACAAAAAACATATGCACTGCTTAAGGCCCTGTCACACCTTAACGTTTTAGCCAGCGTATGGCAACGTATCAAAATGTATGTAAAACGCTGGCGCACGCTGAACTATTGATGTTTTTTTCAGTTTTGGGCGTATTCATAACGAGTTGGACATATGCATAACGTATTAGTAACGTACACAGAACGTTTCGATAACTTATAGATAACTTATACCAACGAATGCTGAGCGTGTTGTTGGCGTTCACAACTTATGCCCAACGATAGTCTAACTTATGCATAGCATGTGGCAGCGTATCGGCTACGATCACGTGACGTAGCCTATTAATAGGCTGCCGCTCAACGATTTAAATCATAACCGCACTACAAATCGAAATGTCAACATCACCGTCATGCCAGAAAACAAACAAACAAAAAAAAACATGGAGTCTGGAATGCTGACGGGTTCCTCCTGTGAAGCCCCTTTTTATATACCAATTCCCCTAAACGCTGCCAATACGCCATTACAGGTAGCTGTAAGTTAGAAACATGTTCAGTTAGTTCTGTGGTCGACCGGAAGACGTCAAATACATCTACATACGTCAATATGCGTTGGAGATACGTTACACATAGGTTCAAAGCACGTTACTCATAGGTTAGAAATAAGTTTCAGGTACGCTAAACATTACCTCAACATGTTTCGACTTATGAGTAACTTACAAGTAACGTGTGTCGACGTGTATCAACGATCGCATAACGTGCCTACAACTTATGGCCAGTGTATGCGGAACGTGTGAGTCATACGCTGGCATACGTCGAAAAATTTTGAGCATACTTAAAATTTGTCGACGAGCTCGGTGTACTACGATGTATGCCAGCGCGCTTCAGCGTGCTCTTCACGTATACAAAACTTACCCATAACGTATATTCGACGTGTGCCAGCGTTTTAGACAAATTTTTAATACGTCGGCATACGCTGGCCTAATTGTCAAGGTGTAACAGGGCCTTTATGTGCATATATAATACGATGGCCTAAGGCCTGAGGCCTGCGGCCTACGCTGCTTTCTCAAAATGGTAGCATATGATTTTGATTGTGGTCAGAGTCAAGCGAGCTGGATACCACTGTGGTGAAGAGAATCGTGACATCACTTCCGTGTGTTAACGGTTCAAGAAATCAGAAATAAACGTACAAGTTTATTCAAACAGCACCATCACCAAACACGCGGGACCTAGGCTGCAGACCATCACTGAGCACACCGATGACTCCTTCCGGGAAACGGAAATGGGTGCGTCATATGTCATGCGTAATACCAAGGAGTTTTTGCAAAATCCAACACCGTGATCGTGAGGTCACTTCCTCCGTGACAGAAATAAATACACAGTGCTTCGAGAGTGTTGCGGTTTTGCAAGCATACCAGACACGCAGAGTGAGCAATGTCATGAATTAGATTCTGTAACGTGCTCAATAGACCGGGACGAAGGCTCTGAACTGGGAACAACAGGTTTAATCCAGACACGGGCACAACACAGCATCGGAACATGGGCGGGTCCTCTGACTCTACTGAACCACACTCCGGTGCACCCATGTATGGAGGCATGCATTATCATAAACTACAGATGCATCTCATCTCTCCCCCCCTCTCCCTCCTTTTATTATTGTTATTTTTATTTTTTTTAATTATAAATCAAGACGCTCAGGTGGCTTACAGACACAAACTGATTTTCAAAGAGCTAGTGGAGGGCTGTCCTTGCTTGCAACTGATGTGGGCTTCTCAATAAGGGGTACAGGGTCAGGAAGGAGTTCAGGTATATTGATGGGTGAAAAGCTTTCATGAGGAAACTCCTCAGGTTCAAACACAAGTGGTGTTAATACAGGAGGGGGTGACAAAGGCACTTGAGCCGGTTCAATGTTTGGCTCCCTATGACGTAACCTGAGTTGATCAACATGTTTACGCATGCATCTACCATCACACAATTTCACAAGAAACATCATTTCACCAAGGTTATCGATAATGATGCCACATAACCACTTGGTTCCACATCTGGAGATCAACACATACACAGGATCATTGATCTGGAAGTTGTGGTATACAGACATACTTGTTATAGTATACAGTCTGTTGATACTTGTTATTCTCGACCTCGACCGTTACATCCGGGTACACGAATGAGAACCATGTTGATAATTCATGACCCATCAGAAGCTTGGCAGGTGAGTGACTGGTGGTTTCATGTAGTCTGGTGCAGTAGTTGAACAACACACAAGCTAGACAAGATTGAATGGAGCCTTCCTTGACGTGGCTTAGACCATTCTTGATGATCTGAACAGCACGTTCAGCTTGACCATTACTGGCAGGTTTGTAGGGGGAAGATGTGTAGTGCTTAATGCCATTCATTTTACAAAAGTTCTGAAACTCTGAACTCATAAATGACGATCCATTATCTGATACAATGGAGTTTGGAATACCATGCTGTGCGAACATGGTACGTAGAGCTTCAATTGTTACAGCAGAGGAAGAGGATGGCACCGTGCTAGCTTCAATCCATTTGGAGTGGACATCAACTACGACAAGGAAAGGCTTCCCTTGAAATGGACCAGAATGGTCGATGTGTAGTCTGGACCATGGTTTTGATGGCCATGACCACTTGGCCAATAGCGACTGTGGCAGTGTCCTGGCATGGGCTTGACAAGTGTAACAATGGCATGCACTGGACTCAATGTCACTGTCCAAACCAGGCCACCAAACATGGGCTCGAGCAATAGCCTTCATGGCGACTATGCCTGGATGAGCATTGTGGAGTTCACTGATAATTTTCCCGCACAGTTTTGATGGAATTATCACTTGGCTACTCCAAAGCAGGCAGTCTGCATCAATAGAGAGCCCATCCTTCCGGATGAGGTACGGTTTCGCCCCTTCTGGTTGTGATGCCCAATCACCTGACATAACACAGCGTTTAATTTGCGACAAATCTGGATTGCTATTGGTAGCACAAGTAATCTGCTTTGCGATTACAGGCGCCTCATCGTGAATAACGTTAACCATGAGACGAATGATATCGCCAGATTGTGGAGGTTCTGGGATGGTTACGGGAAGCGGCAATGAGCGTGCCAGCAGAGCACATTTCTTTACCCGGGTAGTAAACCAATGAATAGTCATAACCGGCAAGGGTCAATGCCCAACGTTGTACACGAACTGATCATGTGGGCAGAATGGCTCTGGTTTCTCGCAGGAGATGTAACAAGGGTTTGTGATAAGTCTCAATGGTCATATGTCTTCCAAAGACAAATTGGTGCATCTTTAAGGTACCCCAGACACATGCTAACACCTCACATTCTACTTGAGCATAGCGACGTTCAGTGTCAGATAGGGTTTGTGATGCATACGCAACAGGCTGGAGATTACCGGTTCCATTTGTTTGCAACAACGCACACCCAATGCCATATGAAGAGTCATCACAACTGAGAAAATGTTCCTTGGATGGGTCGTAATGGACAAGTAATTGGGAGGACAGTGGCTTTGAACACTCATATTTGGGCAGCTTCCCATTTCCAGACAATGCCTTTCCTGAGGAGAAGATGCAGAGGCTTGACGGTTGTGCTAAGGTGAGGCAGGAAATTACCAAATCTGTCAACATACCCAGGAATGCACGAAGTTCTGAAATGTTTTGTAACATTGGTGCATTCGCAATTGCTTCAACTTTGCTCGGAGAGGGCAAAATGCCTTGACAGGAGATTTGATGACCCAGGTATTCAACTTCACGTGCCATAAAGGTACACTTCTCATGCCTTAGGTGTAACCCAGCTTATGAAAGCCGATTGAGGACTTTGTTTAGGTTCTCAAGGTGTTCATTTTGTGACTTAACAGTCATTAGTATGTTGTCCTGGAATACGACTGTCTTTGGTACAGTTTTTAATCATGTCTCCATCTTGCGTTGGAAGATTGGTGCAGCAGAGCATATGCCAAATGGGCATCAAACGTAAAGTCCTCGATGGGTGTTGATGCATGTATAGGGCTTGGAATCATCATCCAGTTCCATTTGAGCATAGGTGTTGGTCAAGTCATGCTTAGTGAATGTCTGGCCACCCATGAGAGTGCTGAACAGATCCTCTGCTTTGGGCAAAGGGTAGCCATTCCAGCTTTGAATAGCAGTTGATCGTCGTTTTGTAGTCCCCTCAAATGCGCACTGTTCCATCTGCTTTGAGTGTTGGAACAATAGGTACTGCCCAGTCAGATTACTCAACTGGTGAGATGATGCCCTCACTCTGCAGGTGGTCAAGCTCACATTCGATCATTGATCGGACCATGTCGGGCACATGTCTAGCCTTCTGGAACAAGGGCTGAGCATCTGCAGAAACATGAATCCTCACTTTGGGCCCTGCAAAGGATCCAACACCATCGCTGAACAGGCCAGGGTACTTGTTGAGCATGGTATCATATCCAACATCAGAGATGGAGATTCTGTTTCCGTCACTCCAATTATATCTGATTATTCATAACCAATCTCAGCCAAAGAGAGTTGGTCATTCTCCACGCACTATCAGCAGTGGTAGGACATGAGTGCTGTTTCCATATCCTACAGTTACATTAGCTGAGCCAACTGCAGGAACCACCTTTTTGGTGTATGTTATCAAGTTAGTAGATATAGTCCGGAGTGCAGGAGCCTTTCTCAGAGGATAGATGGAGGTGAACATGCTCTCGCTCATCATTGATCTGGAAGTGCCAGAATCAACTTCCATCCTCACCGGGATCTTATTGATTGTCACATCAACTGTAATTGGAGCATCAGAGCTCTTTGTTCCAACTGAGAAAACCTCATGAAGTTCCTCACTTGACTCTCGGCTGCAGGCTGTGCTCTGTGACCTATCATCCACTGCATCAGAGTTCACCCCGATGTGATAAGCAGGAGACAAGTTCTTTGACTTGGATCGAGAACAAAGACACTTAAAGTGTCGCCGCTTACCACAGTTGTCACAGGTATAATTCCTGTACCGACATTGGAAAACTTGATAACCACAACGCCAACAAGTTACCCCAACCTTCTGGGTAGATTCAGAAGTGTCAGGAGGTGGAGGTGAATTTGGTGGGTTGCTAAAACACTTTTGCTTTTAGCCAACGGTTACCTTGTTAACCGATGGATCCTGCTGGATAACTTTTGACTTGTTAGAGATCACATGGAGGCTCTCGGCAGTTTGCATCCACACAGTGGATATTTCCATGAGTTTAGCCAAATTGGGGTCGGATTCAGTTTGGAGTTTCCGCAGGATTGAGTCGTCATTGATGCCGATTATGAAGAAATCACGTAACATCTCTTCGCGCTTATCTGTGAACTAACAATGTTCGGGGAGTCGGTGTAAATCAGCCATGAACTCGGATGCTGACTGAGCATCTTGATGATGGTGGGGATAAAATAATTATCTTGAGACGATCCTACCCAGTTTAGGGTGATAATGTCTTTTCACGAGATTGACGAGCTCTTCATATGACTTGGACCTCCCTTCTTCATCTATCTATGCAGTGTTCTATCTGGTATTCTATCCAATAATCATCCAGTTTCCCGTTCACTGCTGTTCTTCACCTCCAGTATGTTGGGAGGGGGGGAGAGCGGGAGGGTGAGGGAGCGAGTAAGGGATGGGGGAGGAAAATGGGGGGGGGGAGTGAGGCCTCTCCACCTGTCGCTATCTATTCCGGGAGGGGGGAGCGAGCGAGGAGGATGGGGGAGAGGGAGAGGGGGATCATAGGGAAGGGAAGGGAGTGTTCTGGACATGTATTTGATCGGGGACTTGAGGGAAAGTGGGTGAGCGGATGGGGGGATAATGGTCCCCCCCCCCTCCACACCTAGTGGTGTCTGGTTGTCTTTTCTGGTGAATGTTCCCCCTCCATCCCACCTGTTCCCAAAATGGCCGCACAGCTGACACTGCATGCAAAAAGGATGAATGCCTAAACTCTGTGTTTGCTTCTAAATCTTGTGTCCCAAACACATCACTTTCTAAACCCATCTTACACAGTCATACCCAGCTGTTCCTGGACTCTGTGTCCTTTTCTCCCGACAAGGTGGAGATTTTCCTGTCAAACCTCCACTCTGTTTATGCAACCAGTCCAGACGGCATCAGCTCACGTGTTCTAAAAACCTGCTCTGCTGCTCTTGCTCACCCTCTCTCTGTTCTATTCACCCTCTCATTTGCTCAAGGTCATCGGCCATCTGCTTGGAAATCAGCAAACATTACCGCTCTGCATAAAAAGGTGCAAAAACAGATCCCTGCAACTACAGACCAATCAGCCTGCTCCCAATCATCAGCAATGTCAGGGAATTCATCATCGTTTCCAACATTAAATCCTATCTCTTGTCCAATGGCCTGATTTCCGATCATTAATATGGATTCAGACAAAGTCACTCGACTCTGGATATGCTACTTCTGCTTTCCCAACAATGGATGGAGGTCCTCAAAGCCAGACATGATATCAGAGCCATCTCCCTTTACATATCGCGAGCTTTCGATACAGTCTGGTGCGCCGCGCTGCTCACCAAACGCTCTTCCCATGGTATCCAAAGCAATCTCCACTCATGGCTCGCAGACTTCCCCTGCTGTCGTAGTCGCCACATGGCCCTTAATGGATTTCTCACATCCCCTCTTCTTGTTGAGTTTGGAGGTCCACAACGCAGTGTTCTGGCCGTGTGCTTTTTATGGTTTTCATCAATGATCTCTCCGATTCTCTGGAAAATCCTCTTTATCTCTTTGCTGATGACTCCACCATCTGCCGAAACATCTTTAATCCCTCAGATCAGCAAGCAGCATCGTCTTCACTCTCTGCAGTTCTGGATAAAATCACAAACTGGTCAAACACGTGCAACATGACTTTCAATCCTGATAAATCTCGCACTCTCACTGTCTCTCTGAATGGACCCTCTGGAATCCAACCCCCCCACCCCACCCCTTCATCTACATTCTCAACAATCCTCGAAGAATTCCATTCATTCAAGTTTTTGGGTCTCACTACTATGATATTTCTTGGGAAAGCCACATTTCCAAGCTGGCCTTCAAAGCCAGTCGCCGACTCAGCATCCTCCGTCATGCAAAGTCCTTCCTTGGAACACCTTGCTCCTGACCATGTACAAAGCTTTCATCTGCAACCGGATGGAGTACTGTTCTCCCCTCTGGGCTGGTGCCCAAGCCTCACACCCTTCTCGCCTTCACTCTGTGGAAATAGGCTTTTAGGTTCATTGGTATCTCCCACGATGAAGCTGAGTCTTTGGGTCTCTCACTCACTCACTGCAGGCAGGTCGGTGTTGTTCCTGTCTTCTCCTGACTCCTCTCCAGCCTTGCCCCTGCTCTGTCTGTGATCTGCCCCCCCCCCCACACATATTTCATCAGGGCGCTCAAGGTCTGCCAGCAACCCACTTCTGGTGAAATCACCAAAATCAAGAATCACTGCTCACCTTCACTCTTTCCTACTTCTTTTTTCCCTCCTCTGGAACAAACTCCCACACTCTCTTCAATCCTACTGTTTCCTCCAGGTCATCAAAACAACTGTTCACTACCATCTCATGTCTTCCCCCATCCAAAACCATGATCTTTTCTACCCCTGTTAATCCACCCCATACCCACCTCCTTCAAATTCCCTACTTTCCCTCCTGAAATTCCCTGTAGTGTCCATCTTGATTACCCCGTGTACCCCGCACCATCCCTCTCTCTTCCACAGATCTTTTAATGTCTCTGTTCTCCACTGTTTTGTGCTTCCTCCTCCCGCCCCTCTTGTCTCCTGCTCCATTTGTTATACTTTCTGTGTGTTAGCTCTTTCGGTGCCTCGACAACGTACACAAAAGAGAAGCATGGGAAGGCTGTGGAGGGGAGGGTCGGCAGCGTACTCGGGCATTACTGGGGCGATAAAAGGCGCCCAAACAGCAACTCATCCCTCCAACGAATGGCGGAATTGACCCTAGCAGCAGTTAAAAACAAAGCTTCAATTTATCCAATTCGTGCATTCTTTGACACCCCTTCCTCTCCTGGACCTCTCAAGAGTTGTGTAGTGGCGGAGGGGGGTTGAGAGGAGGATAGCATGAGGGGAAAGAAGGGAAGGCATGGCGAGGGAAAGAAAGGCAGCGAGAGGGGAAGGTGATGTGGCAGCATAAGGGAAAGGGGAGGCAGTGTGAGGGGAGGGTAAAGAAGCATGAGGGGAGGGTGAGGGGAGGGTCGGCAGCATACCAGGGCATTGCAGGGGTGATAGAACAATCCCAAACAGCAACGTTTTCCTTTGAACTGCCATATTGTATATAAAACCGGATGGAAAATCTCTTACTCCTTCATCTTCTTGTTCACTTATATTAAGGTGAGTCTCATTCAATCCCGTTTCTCACATCAATTAGATTCAGAAAACACTGATTACACACTGCCTTTTAACGCATCACAAAGCAGGTCACTCTACTTGCAACACCGGTGAGAAAAGGATACGAGGAAACAGCTGATATTTTAATAATTTATTCACGTGTTTTTAAAGGGTGAAAAAGTTAAAGGTAATTTTTGTGCCATTTTTTGTTTTTTACCAATTATGCAAAGATTGCTATTACTGTCAGCAAAGTGATGGGTGTTAGTTCTGGTGGTTTTGAAATGAACAACCAAGCAGCTTGGTGAGCACTCACCAAGTGGCTTAAGCACTCAAACAAGCACTCCAACGAAATGGTTGATAAGGAATGGCTGGCTTGGCAAGCGATTATTGATCAGCGGTCGGTCATATAAACACTAAACACCCGAAGTCGCCCAAGCAATGTTATAATTTGACAACTGAACACTTTTTTTTAGCAGTCAGAACTACTGCTGAAGTCAATAAAGAAGTTAAAATTTGAAATTCTGCTGAGATTAAGAGATTCTAGACTTACTGCATGTGTAGAAATGAAACAAAGCCATGAACGCTGGTGGCTGCGTACAATTTATTTACTTCACACGAGATGTGAATACATCATATGTGAATACATGTCCATGCAGATGTGAAAGACAGTTTGTTTATAAATATCAGATATCTGAAATGGCTGTGTTTGGAGTAAAGCGGAATTGCAACTTCGGATATTGTCTCAGAAGTTGCGATATTTTGCATCATTACCTTGATAAAGTTCTTGCAGTCGAGAAGGTACGTCAAATAGTGGAGGTCATTGGACTTTCTTATTGGAGCAACACAGTGTAAATCCATCCCCTTTCCCTGTTCATTCATTTGTGAAATGTTTCGCAGAACAACACATACATGGTGAAGTCATAGGACTGCAGTTATGCTCTTGGATAATATTAGCAGATCCGTACTCCAGCCGATTCATTACGGATGCTGTTGTATATGTTTGTTGCTTAGCATGCTGTGCAAGTCTGTGTTGAAGTTCATCAGCCATCTCATTCTCTCACCCCATTCTTTTTCTTTCTGCTTCCCATACAAGTCTCTGATGACGTTCATCAGCTGTTTCATTCTGTTCCCTCATTCTTTTATTCATTTTGGAAAAAGCAGTTCCAAATATATGCATCGCGTCCTCTGGTTTAACGTCCCTCCTATTGATGCCTCGCCCTGCATGTCAAACGCCAGGGTGGTAGTTTATAGTTGGGTTGGGATTCCAACCCCGGCAAGGTATCTCAAAGCCGAATGTGTCATCCTTTGAGAGTCCAAGCTATCCTGGCAGGCCATAAAACAACAAATGCAATGCGATTGACTATTTTAAATAATACTTAACTTTTGCTATGCTTAAGATGTGTGACGTCGTCATGTCAATGTCATCCTGCATCACACAGGAGCTTTATACTTGTTTGATTCAGGGATCAAGGAGTACGTAAGATTTGTAACTTTTTATTGTGACTACATCGAAAGAATAAAACATTTTATTGTGACGGCTGTCGAAAGAATACAGCTCAAATGGAAAAGTCCCTGGGAAAAAGTGTTGTGGGTGCTGTCCATTATAGGGGCATTACACCCTTCTGCCTTGCAAAAACCGAAATTACTCTTTTCGTTTGTGTACAGCATACAAAAGGTCATTTTTTTTTTCAATTGAAGATTTAAAATAAAGTTCTTTAAAGTGTGCGTGTACATAACTTGTAAAATAAGAACTAAAAAAATATCTCTCAGGAATTTTCCTTCTTACGTTTGTATATTTCACATCATATATATGTGAATTACATATCCATGTGCACGTGAAATCCAGTTTGTTCATAAATTCTGCACTTGCACATGAGTCAGCCTCGAAAACTGGTGGAAAAACGAAAAGTTGTTTTTTATCAAAGAATTTCACGATTTTCTTTCCTCGGCATGATGAAAACGTACCTTATTTGGACGGTCTATCATCGACCGCTGCTGCGATCACGGACATGCATAACTTCATTTTCTTTGCCTGAGTTGTAATCAAAATATACCTTTGTTTCTTCAAAATGTAACTTAATGATAACTACCCCTTCTCCATATCACATCTGACCAGGTACATTGAAAACAGCTATTAGAATGCATTTTTATGTATAAACTCAATGTTCGTCCTATTTTCTCACCTTTTGCTGCAATTGAAACTTGAACAATCTTAATGACTACAAAAAAAAATGAAATCAGAAGGTGAATTAGAGTTAAGACACAGCTGTTAGGGAGTCTGAATGGACTTTATATTTCATCCATCAGGATCATACTCGATGCAGAGTGTTGGTGCTGCGTAAGCAGTCTCATTGGCTTATTGGGCACAATACTGGACGGGTCGCCACTCCGACACAGGATACCAGAGGCATGCTAACACTCATTTTACCGAACTCAGAAGGATGACAGGCAGAGTCAACTACACCTGGTATTGATTCGACAACCAAGTGGGATTTGAATCAGGATGCTCCGATCACAAACACACGTTTGAACTCAGGATCCTCAGATCACAAACACACGTTTGAACTCAGGATCCTCAGATCACAGGCCCACCACCCAAACCATTAAGCGAACACCAGGCATACACTATATGGAAAGGCCCTAATTTCACTTAAAATGTATTCTTGTCCAAAACCACTAATTTTCTTCCCGTTTTTTGCATCTCAAACTTACACCATCTTAGCGACTACAAAATAAACCAATGTCACCCGCAGGGTGACCCGTATCTTGCCAAAAGGTGAGCACGTGTGACTTCTTTAAGGTCACACTGAGGTGAACAGAGCTGCTAACCACCAGGAGCGACTCCTTGAGGAATGTCTGCCTACGAGAGATTCCGATGAGAATCGTTCTACAGAGTAACCATGAAAAATATGTTTGCCTCATAATGTCACCAAATGACGTCATAATGTCTCAAGCTTGACATATCTAGAAAGCACTCATCGAGGTGTTCAATTTGAGGTACTACACGATATGGTTCCTAAAACTTGAAAATCTGACCTTGGGGTCAAATATGTTTGACCTCAGGCACTAATCATGAAGGTCAAGGCCAATCGCCACCAAAAACTAATCAGCTGAGCACCAGACCATATACTACATTCCCATAAAGTTTGGAGACGATTAGATTAAAATTACTCAAAAAATAAGGGTTTCGTCGACTCCCCTGATTTGCGACAAAGTGACCTTGACCTTTGACCTTGACCTTCAAAATTTTGTGCACTGAAAGGGACCTCTATAGGCCTCTGATATGCGAAGTTACAAAAATTTCCAATGATAACTGTGCTCTGCAGAATTTTTTATACGTGATTACAGACAAACAAACAAAAAAAAAACATACAAGCTGACGAACATATCTTGGAAAAACTTCGTTTTGGCAAGATAAAAATGAAATCAGACATCGAATTAAAATTAAGATAAAGCCGTGAGAATGCAAAAAAGTGCGACCTCACAAAAGAGGCTCCATAGAGCGAACAAAATGGCAGCAATTCGATTTTGAAGCCCCTCCCCTGAATGTGGGAAACCCTGTCCTGAACTAAGAAGTCTATCCCCAAATGGACGGACAGACAGACAGACAGACAGACTAGTGCAGATTATATGTAAGATAACACACATTACTCGTTGCATTAATGGAACGACCAACACTTTCATATGCATCGATTCTTCTCAGACCAGACAGTGGAAATACAAAGAAGCAACGAATCAAATAATGAAGCCTGAGACCCAGACAGCAGAAGGATGAACAGCTGGCCCATCTGTGGATTTGTTTGGGAGAACACAAATGCTCTACGTGCCAGGACCAATGAGCGAATAAGTGGCAAGGGCTCTCAACCATGGCCTCGCCACACCAGATGAAAGGGAGGCATGCACCAGTGAGAACAGAGCCAACAAGGAGCTGTTAGGAAGCTAACAGGAAGAGACAATGGGGACACTGAGAGACGCCACTGAGGGGCACCGATGCAGCGCCACTGAGGGGTCCGATAGCAGAGCTTTACCCAACTGCTTTGTTGGCTGCCTATCCAGCTTTTTCTGAGTGGGAGGTTACATGCCTGCTCGACTCTGCCTCGACCTGAGTTTAATTGTCTTCACGCATTTCTGAACGAGGTGCTAATGGTTTCCATTGAGTGCTGATCGTCTGCATGTCTGCTTTGTACCAACCCATGAACTTGGTGGTTCCCAACTATCTGTGCACATCAAAATGACACACCACCGACACACCTTACACACCCTTACCGGGACGTTTCATTTTGACAGTATAGCCTCGTGACTGTGCCAAAGTCTGAACCCCCCCATTCACATTGGAACCAATGCAGGCCCGCACTGTCTGTGTCAGGGAGATGGATTCGTACCAAACACCCTCTTCTCTCCATCTTCTCATACTCTCACCTGTCTTTCCTGGTTGATTGATGACGCATCATGTCCTGTGTGTAGTGATAGATAAGATTGTTTAAAGTGGGCTCCATAAGTGTTAAATTAATGACTTTCCTCATGTATCTTTTGAATGTGCTTCCATTGCTTTGATTGTAAATTTCTGTCATTGTGCTTGATTTGACGGTGAATTAATGTGGTCTGTTTGATTGTAAATAAATGCGTCCTTTATGTGAAATTGTAAATAAGCGTGTGGATGAAATAAATATGCTGCTTAAGGTTTGAGATGTTTCTGACCAGTTCATCTGTCTTTTCCTTCATTGGTCCAGCATAGACTGTACATCACTGTTAGCTGGGAAGTTCGACCACATCTGATTTGCTCTTGTTAGCCAGCGCACACTCTCTGTATCGCTCGGCAGTAATCCACGTGTGCGTTGAGGGCACGAGACCCCCCTTGGTGTGGCCGTCCACAGGTAAGGTACCACGCAAGTAGTGAAACCCTGCCAGGATTGGCAGTACCAATCGGCATTCGTGGTTGCTTAACAACCCACTGGAGCATGTTGTTATCCGTGCTCGGTGGCCTCAGGACAGGAGGTTCGGAAGGAACTCGAGTGCTTTCCCTTGGGATGAAACTCGAACCCCAGATCCGTAACAATATATACTTGTGTAAAAGCCCATCAGAATGACGGGTTGGAATTATTTTATTCGGAATATTCAAAAAGACAAGATATGATGTTTCGTAGCAAGAAGCATTATTTTAAAACACAACATGAACAAAAGTGACCCTATTGTCTTTATCTTCTGGGACGCTTCATTGTGACAATACAGCCTCGTGACCATGCCAAAGTCTGAAGCCTCAGCCGACGTCAGGTGTGCTTATATCTTCTTTATATATTAGATATCCTCTGGACGTAAATAAACACTCATTACAGTCTGCGTGCATTCATTACGCATCATGTGCAGTGAATTTCACCTCCTTGTATTTATTGTTATTTGTATTTACAATAAACACCTTGTATTTATTGTTATTTTTTAATCGTTTCTGGACGCCGCACTTGAGGCCCGGTTGCAAGTCACCATCTACAATTCCAATGGAATAGATGTACTTACACTTTTATGGAATATGTTTTTCAAGATTTTTTTTTTTAATCATGAAAAATAGACCGTAGCGTCTGAGGACCGTAGCGTAGAAAAATAGACCGTAGTGAACACACAGTAGCGTTAAAAGACTGGCCTTTAAAACCCTTCTTAAATCGTCCTTACAAAGGGGGACAGACATATACACAAACACACACTGTGTTTTATATACAGTAGGTGTATATATATATATATATATATATATATATATATATATATATATATACACATACACATACTGTAGAAATCGAAACATGTGGAGTGTGACGAGCACTCCCCCGATCTCCATCGTACATAGTCCTACAGTCCCTACACCAAAGCATCACCTCCAATCCAGAGGCCTCGGCCGGGCGACTCTGTCAAACAGACAAAGATTACATGGTCAACTTCAGTTAAACATCAAACGGAGTCACCTATCCGGATTTTTGGCCTTGATGTTTTGGGCTTAACTACAGCTCCGTTTCTGATGTTGACCATGTAATTTTTGTTTGTTTGACAGAGTCGCTGGGCTGAGGCCTCTGGGTTGGATGTCATGCCTTGGTGGAAGAGTGTCCAATAGAAGTGCTCGTCACATTCACAATGTAAAGATTTTCCCGCCGATTGCATCACGTGCCTTCTGGTTGAATGGTTTGCATTTGCAGGAATAATCATTTGGGTGGCAGACGGACGGTTGTTCTTGGCGGTTTTACATTGTGAGGCAATCTACGGCGATGCTCACTACAACAGTCAGGAGGTGCATCTGATGTGTATGTATTTAAGTATATGTACTGTATATCTATGTGTATACATATATGTATATGTATATATTACACACACACAAACACACACACACACACACACACACACACACACACACACACACATATATATATGTATATACATACATACACATACTCACAGGGTGTGCTGACACATTGTGTAAGCATACAAACCATGCTTCCCCATTGTTTTGGGTTGTTCACCTGCATTTGATTTTTCATTACCTCTGCTGCCGAAGGTGAAGGAGGTTATGTTTTCACCCATTTCTGTCTGTTTGACTGTTTGTTTGTCTGTCTGTTTATGTACAGGTTATCTCAAAAAGTTGTGGATGGATCCGGATGAAATTTTGTGGGCAGGTTTGGTGTTTGACAAGAACGAACCGATTAGATTTTGGTGAAGATCTGGTCTGGATCTAACTCCGAGAATTTTTAAAGTGATTCTTCAACGTTGAGAGATAGGGCTAAAAACGATATTTAGCATGATATCTCAAAAAAGTTATGTACGGATTCGGATGAAACTTGGTGGACATGTTGGGTGTGTGACAAGGAAGAATTGATTAGATTTTGGTGAAGATCCGAATCCGGAGCTGGATACGAGAATTATTGATTTCAAAAGTGATTCTTCATCATTCAGAGATAGGGCCAAAAACGATATAGTACTATGTAGCATGATATTTCAAAAATATTTTGGGCCCGATATGTTCTCATGGATCAGGCATTATTTGGCGGAGGTATGTGCTCTACCGAGTGCCCTTCTTGTTTATGCATATATATTAGGGTGTTTCACTCATGGTGGTAAAAAAATGAAATTTGTTGAAAATTGTCAGAAGGGGTGTCCCCTTGTTTCTTATGACCCATAAATATTTTAGGCAAATATTTGGTTTGATTCGTCAATATTTACTGGTCCCACAGTTGGACAAGATTCCACATTTCAAGTGAAACTTCGAAAAAATCAAATGGAGGAGAAGACAAAAAATTGCAACGGACGTTTATTGAACTGAAAATTAACAAAAAAATTTATGAAAAAGAAATGTCGAACAATTATGCAAGTGGAGCAGGGCAATCAAATTGTTGGGCTCAAGGAGCAGGAGGGAACTTAGCAGTCACTCCAGCCTTTGTTCTCTTGACGGTCTTGCGGTCATGATGAACAACTTTGAGGAGGAACTGCTTCTGCTGCTCGTCTTCGGTTCGGGCTTGGAGTTTTTGTATCAGTGCCACTCCTCTCTGCTGCATCATTGATGACCTGCAGGCCTCGGACGGTGGCTCGAGTTCGTGGATCTTGCAAAACATCTTCCACGTTATGGGTCGTGACCATCCTCCCAGCAAAGATCCCAATGGCCTCTAGTGTTCGCCCTGTTACCAATTTGGAAAGACCGTCAGGGAGAGTGAAGTTCTTCTTTTCAAGTCTCTTGAGTGCTTTCGAGGTTGCTGGACGGCTTAGGTTCTTGACCATGGCCGCCCGGTCATCGGGAGACACTCGTTCGTCGAAGAAGGCTAGGGCCACTCCTTGCTCTGAGAGGTACCAGAGGTGCCTTTGGAGGGCCTTCTCTGCCGTTGACCCGAGTTCTCTATCTACAAACACCTGGAGAATCGCCAAGAACTCCAGGTCATTCTTCGGTGCACAGTTTGGGACAGCTGCCTCATGCCAGAATCTGGCGTAAATGAGACTGACGAAACGGGCCAGTCGTCGGACTCCGCGTTTTTTCGAACTCGTCAGCTCCAGTTGTTGCAAAAACAGGGCAATCTTCAGGATATAAATAGCCTTTGCCATCCATATCGCCTGATGGTAGACTCCAGGGGCCCTAAATCGAGGCAGATCTCCGCTCCATCCTCCTAGGTAGAGAATAGAGAGCTGAAGGAGTTTGAGATAGTCCTCTCTTGGGTGGGCTGCATCATGGATGACTCTCCTGAGGAAGTCTATCATCTTCAGCCTTTGTGATTCGCTCCACTCATCCAGGGGTTGTTCGTCGCTGAGGGTACTGGCAGATGTCTTGTCCAAGACGTCCAATTTTCCTCGGAATCGTTTGAAGAGGGGAATGTCGGGACCTGGGGGAGAGCCGAAGAGGAGTTCATAGGTGTTCTTCAGTACCACCTCGTGAATGTGATGTCGGCATGCCAGCCAAAGAAGAGGTCTTCCAAGGGACTGTTCAATTATGGTGCAGGCTCCGCTAATCATGCCACTGTTGGACGCAGTCGTATCAAATGAGAGACCGATGATCTTGTCAGCAATCTGATACATGTCCAGCAGCCGAAGAACGGTATCTGCTATCGACATAGACATATCGACATATCGGTATTGCTATCGACATATCGACATGCAATTATCGACATAGCTGACTAAGGGAACCTGTATGTTGTGTGCAATTGAATTCCAAATTCGTAACAATATTTAAAAGTTCATGATAGACGCTCTCAAAAGGCACCGTACATGTGCTCAGTATTTAAGGAGATCCGGATCTTGTCTATACAAGAGCTGAGGCCAAGAGATTAAGGTTTTGTCTTCACAAAAAGAAGAACAAGAAGAAGATGAACAACGCCGAGCTCTCTGAGCAGCGTTCGCTACGCGAGACGCTGCTAAAAACGTCAACATACCATTCAAAAGTGTGCGACCTGTTAACACGGTCCCATTTCGCTAAGATTTTGCATGAAGCACTTTTTTATAGGAAAGGTTCAAAGGCAAACCTGTGCTGATAAAATTATTGCACTTCAGAAAAAATGAAACACCCTAATATATATATTTATATATGTATATATATATATATATATATATATATATATATATATATGTATATATATATATATATATATATATATATATATATATATATATATATATATATTTATATTTTCATTTATAGATGGTCTTCGACGATTCTGTGAATTTTTCCGGTGTACTGGCTTCGATGTCCATCGACATGCAAAATTTCAGCTTTCTACGTCACCGTGAAGGTCTGATCTTTAATATCAGTCAGTGAGTGGTCAGAAAGAGCTTTCTATGTAATATATAAATCTCTTTCTAACCACTGATTGACTGGCTGACCGATATTAAAGATCGGAACCTTCTGAGTCACGTATAAAGCTCGCCTGCAACTGTGTGCAGTTCCTTTGTCTCCAGGCCATTATCCTTCTTCAACACACTGATGTAGTTCAGAGCTGGTCTGTCCTGCTTCAAGCCTTCCATGTTTCGGTGTTCAGAGTATAATATTGGAAACAGGTTCGTTTTTGTTGCAGTACCAGTGCCCAGAAATCGTGAGACGTCTTCTTCTAATTTTAACCGACAGCCTTGGAGGAGAACCACAGAGCTTTTTATTTGTCCTATGTTCAGACAAATGGACAAGGAAAGCTGAACGAAGAAGTCGAGTATAGATAGCATCCATCAAGCCCCTTCTCGTGAATTAGTTGGTGAACGTTAAGTATCCCATGGTAGGAGGCAAGTTATCCTTGGCAACCTAAGCAAGTTAAAAATTCCTGCCAGAATCACCTTCAGTCGATCAGCCGTCCCCACATGTAGGAAAAATGATTGGGGAGTAGGGGGGGATGTGGATGGGGGAGGGGTGTGTTAGGGAAGTGTGAGAGCAAGAGATGGGGGTAAAGGAAAGATATTGGGGAAGATATTGAAATCAGGGGAGGAAAGAGGAGAGTGGACGAAAAAAATCTGCCACATTTGAATGCAGAAAAAGATTGCCCACAATGGCAATCCCATGGGCGTGACGTCATGTAAAATGGTGTTTGAGACACCAAACAAAACGTTGGAAAGAAAATGATTTCTTCCAAGGGAGTACGCTTCAGGTTTGAGCAATCTCTGTTTTTATGGACTGTTGATATCTTAATCCCTGGGAACACATTCATGGACTGTTGATTCTCATTCCCTGAGAACACATTACTGGCATGGTGCTCTGACATGTCATTCAACATTCCGATATCAGCATTTAGTAGGAATTCAGCCATATAGAGGCAGGATTCTGTCAAGATTAACTTTAATTCTCACTGTGTGCAAAGGAACGGTTGGTTATAACATTATCCATCGTGTTGCAAGGAAATACAGTCATTGCGAAGAAAATCGAGCGGTCTGTTACACTGAATGGCCATTGATTGGCACGATGAATCCCAATTCAATAAAAACATTTAGTTCGTGAAAGTGAATAATTGAGACATCATGGAGCAAGTGTGTATGTATGTATATTCACTCTTCACTCATCGGTTGGACAGATGACCTGACATCACCCACAATTGTCATCTGAAATTCTTAACCGATAGTACCCAGAAGACCCAAAAGATCCCCACCCCCACCGAGAACCTAAAAGACTCAAATGACCCCGAGGACCCAAACAACCCTGAGGACCTAAATGACCTCGAAGACCCAAAGTACCCTGAAGTACCAAAAATACCCTGAAGACCCTTAAAGATTCTTGAAGACCCAAAGACTCAAATGACCACAAAGACCCTTAAAGACCCAAAATACCCAGAAGTCCTTTAAAGACCCCAAAAATTCAAAACACCTAAAAGATCCTGAAGACCCAAACGACCCTGAAGACCCAAAATACCTTGAAGACCCAAAATACCTTGATGAGCCTTAAATACCCCAAATACCCAAAATACCTAAAAGACCCCAAAGGCTCAAAATACCCCAAAGACCCAGAACACTCAAAAGACTGAAAATACCCCAAAGACACAAAAGACTGAAGAGACCCCAAAGACACAAAAGACCCCAAGGACACAAAAGACCCTAAAAACCCTGAGGAACCAAAACACCCAAAAGACCCTGAGTACCCAAAAGACCTCAAGGACCCTGAAGACCTAAAATACCCAAAGGACCCAGAAGACACAAAAGACTCCGGGAGGGGGATTGAGGAACCCCAAGACTCAAAATATCTAGAGGACCCAAAAGACTCAGGAGATCCAAATGACTCAAACACCTAAAAGACCCAGAGGACCCTGAGAACTGCCCCAAACCAAAGTTCTCACCCCAAACCACAAGGACTCAACCCACCTTCCAACCCCAAGTCCTCAATCTCCCTCTTCCAACTCCTTGCACTCCCACCCCCAACTCTCTGTCCCCCCTTCACCATTTCTTCCCGTTCTTAACAACTTTACACAAAGATACACAAATATACACAGGGAACTTTGGCACATGAGAAGACCATGGGAAGACGAGAGAAATTTGTGGATAATGTCTGGATGCGAATTTCATGATGAGTCTAAGCTATGGAGGTCACCCGATAACCGCATGGTGGCTTCCAAGGCTCTGTTTCCATGGTTGCTTGCCTAGCAACGATGCTGGCCACACTAGCAAAGGGGGGATGTGTTCCTCTGTTGCGAAGCAATGGTATGCCCCAAGCTTTAATGCAATTGCAGAACAATATTGGAGGACATGCCAGGTTTGCCAAGAACATAATCCTGGGAAGAGGCTTCAGATGGCCCAAGGGGGGCATCCTCACCGCTTCGGTCCTTTTGTGCATATCCAAATTGATTTTGTCCAAATGCCAAAATGTTGTGGGTTTGAGTATATTTTGGTCTTGGTGGATCTATTTTCCAAATGGGTAGAAGCGTACCCCCCGTAGAAAAGCAAATGCTACGACGGTTGTCAAATTTTTGATGAAAGATTGTCTGTCGATTTTGGATACCCTGTAAACTCTCTAGCGATCAGGGAACTCATTTTCCAGTCGAAGTGGTGAAGGAGATGTGTAGGGCCTTGCAAACCAAGCAGCACCTCCATTTCCCTTCTCACCCACAGTCAGCAGGGGCAGTAGAGAGACAGAATGGGTTTCTAAAGAACAAACTAGCAAAAAATTGTGAACAGACTGGGCAAAAATGGCCAGATGCACTACCAATAGCTCTAATGACAATGAGATCGACCTCTAATCGAAAAAAGGCTTATCCCTGCATGAGATTATAATGGGAAGACCAATGAGGTTGCCTCACTCAGCTCCATTACCTGGAAGAGAGATGGATGTGCATCAAATGGATGAGACGTTGCTCACCTTTTGTATTGCATTGAATCGTGCTGTGAGAGGCTTCTATGCACAGGTGAAGGAAGCCTTTGCTGAGTCAGCCACCGCTGACTGCCACGGCTTGAAACCTGAGGATTTGGTCTGTATAAAGACTCATAAAAGAAAATGCTCTACAGCCGAGGTGGTGTGGGCCTTTCCTAATTCTGCTGACCACCCACACTGCTGTGAAATGCCAGGGCTGAGCAACATGGATCCATGCCTCCCACTGCAAATGAGCCCACGGCACGAAAGACCCCGAGAAGAATTCCTGAATGATCACCATCTTGGGACTGCTATGATAGCTTTCCTTGTTACATGCTTATGTGCACCATTTGTTTTGACTTGTATGGTAAAGATGGAGATACCCCCATGGCCGATAGGGCTGATAAGTACTACTCATAATAGTGGTGGCTTATATATTCATCAGCCAAGCCCTTATCACACACCTTACCTCGCAAGTCGCATCACACATATAAATAAAATAGGCTTAACTAGTGAAGTATAACTGCATAAGGGTACAAATATAATGGATTTGCAAAACAGTATCAGGGCACACTCACATTCTGATGCACTATACGAGATTAATACTTATCTGGTTCTTTCTCGAAACCATGCTGAGGCTTTAAATAAAACTAGTTGTTGGGTCTGTACTCACATACTCCACTCAGCGGTTTGTGGGATCCCATTATTAGTGATATCATTTAATTTGAGTGAGTGATGCGGATACTGGGTAAGATGGATGCATCAGGGTAAATGGAATAATAAAACCAACCATGACAAGGAATGGGAAGCGGGATGGTTAGACCAGTTAATCGCTGATGGGGCGAAGAAGTGCCTATGATGATGACATTTCAGTAATTATTTCATTAACACCTATTTTGTGTGTAGAAATCAAGCCTATCCATGGCTCCCAGTTAATTGGACAGGGTCATGTTATCTAGCTTACATAATACCACATAAGCGCCTGCTCACCCAGTCACCTTTTGAACATCTGAAACGAGGTAGATGGAGTTTTATGTGAACTGAACTGTTCTTTATGACTCTATTTGCCAATTTTGGAGTTGGCCAGACGGCCAGAGGAATTGCAGAATTGGCTGTCTCTTTGGAATTGCTTGTGAACGAAACTGCAGATGGTATGGTAGATATAATATCCGAGGTAGTCGCTCTACGTACTGTCGCCATGCAAAACCGGTTTGCTTTGGACTGGGTACTGGCGGCGCAGGGAGGTACTTGTGCAGTGATTGGTTTTTGAATGCTGAATGTACATCCATGATAATTCAGAGCACGTTGCAAGTTTAGCAGAAAAGATTAGAGATGAAGGAGCTAAATTCCACAATTATTTTACTAAAGGCCCGGTCACACCTTGATGTTTTAGCCAGCGATGGCAACGTATTAAATCAACGTAAATGGCAACGTAAATATTTAAAATTAAAATGTATCTAAAACGCTGGCTTACGTTGAACTTTTGATGTTTTTTTTTTTAAAGATTCGGACGTATTCATAGCGACTTGGTCTTATGTATAACGCATTGGTAACGGACACAGAACATTTCGTTGTGTTATAGATAACTTATGCCAACGAATGCTGAACCTGTTGTCGGCCTACACAACCGATGCCCAACGATAGTCTAACTTAGGGATAGCGCGTTGCACGCATCACCGACGATGTCGTGACGTAGCCTATTAAAAGGCTGACGCACAACGATTCGAATCATAACTGCCGTAGAAATGGAAATGTCAACATCGCGGTCACACCTTGGCGATCTTGCCAGCGTATGCCGACCTAAGAAAAATGTGTCTAAAACGTTGGGGCACGTCAAATACGGTATGAGTAAGTTTGGTATACGTGAGTAGAACGCTAAAGTACGCTATCATACGTCGTAGTAAGTAGAGTACATCAAGAAATTTTAAACATGTTCAAAATTTTACGACGTACTTGGCGTATGACACACGTTCTGCATGCGATGGGGATAAGTTTTACACACGATATGTGGACGCTTACACACGTCCACAAAGGCTACTTATAAGCTACTCATAAGTCGAAACACGTCGTGGTAATGTCTTTTTTACGCGAAACTATTTCTAACTTATGTTTGACGTGCTTTGAACCAATTCTTTACATAGTCCCAACACACATCGACGTGTGTAGATGTATTCCAATGACGTCTTCCGGTCGACAAAAAAAAAAATTAACGTGTTTCTAGCTTACAACTGCCATATAAAGACGTGTTCCCAGCGGTTTTGGGAATTGGTATATAAAAATGGTGTTCATAAAAGGGGAACCCAACAGTGTTTTCGAGTCCTTTTTGAGTCGATGTCCATGTCAGCAGTAACAGTATCAGTATCAGTATCAGTATTAGTATTAGTATCAGTATTAGTAGTAGTTTGTTCATGTTGGCAGTAGTAGGTGAGTGTGAGGGGGAGGGTGTGGGTTATGATGGATCGTCCTTGCGTTTAACGATTTAACGATTTAAATGATAAACTCAACGATTTAAATGGCTGCATCTCCACTATTGAAAGTAGACGCTTGCGCTCAACAATTGGATTTTTTTTACACTCAACGACTTTTAAACGGTACCACTCAGCTATTTTCATTGTTTACAATGAACGATTTAAATTGCTGTCACTCGCCTTTGTTTTTTGACGCTGGGGTTTGGAAATTTGAAGCGTTTCTTCTGAATGTGTTAAAACGCTCAAACTCGACTATTTTAAATAGACGCTGCCGATGGACAATTGGAATCATAGCCAAGCTAGACATCGAAGTGTGAACATCCTCGTCATGTCAAAGAAAAGTTTGAAGAATGCTGCAAATAAGTGTCCTGGCCATGGCCGTGGACGCTGACGCAAGGACGATCCATTATACCGACGTCTTTCAGCCTATGAGTAACTTAAAAGTAACGTCTGTCGATGTGTGGCAACGATCACGTAACGTGCCAACAACACGTTAATCATAGGTCAGAAATAAGTTTCGGGTACGCTAAACATTACCTCGGCGTGTCTCAACTTATGATTAACTTACAAGTAGCATGTGTTGACGTCTGTCAACGATCGCAGACCGTGCATACAACTTGTGGCCAGCGTAGCGGAACGTGTGAGTCATACGCCGGCATACGTCGTGAAATTTCAAGCATGAAAAAATTTGAGGACAACCGAAAAGTTCAACGTTTAAAGCTAGCGTACAACGACGTATGGCAGTGTTTTTCAGCGTGCTCTCAATGTTATCAAAACTTACCCATAACGTATTCAACGTGTGCCAGCGTTTTAGAAAAAAAAATCAAAAATCGGCATACGTTGGCTAAAACGTCAAGGTGTGACAGGGCCTTTAGATGTGGGTCATTGTGGTCCGAAGCCCCTCTTGCTCTTGTCTCTGCACTCGACTTTATTTGTGAGAAAGTTTACGCTGTGCCTCCCACCTTCTCTGCCTCCTCAGCCCCCCAATTCTCCCTCTCACCTTTTTCTGGTTTCTATATCAAGGAAATTATTGTAGCACCGATTAGTGAAGATCATTGCATGCCTCGCCATCAATGTTCTTGTCCTGTAATTACGTATGAAAGATTCTTTTTCGATGTACTTTGCCCGAGTGGACAGTTGAGTCATTGAGTTGCACAACAAGAGTATGAACTTGTGCTCTGAGCCTCGCTAATTGGGCTTGTAAACCCTGTAGCTCAGTAGATACGGAGGAGCTTCGCTGAGGGTCACGAAAGTGAGAAGATGCAGCTGCAATGGGATTGAAAACAGGCATTCCAACCTCAATGACATTGTTGGCTAGTTGTTTAATCTGCATCATTTCTCTTGATGAAATGCAGAGGATGGAACATTTGTAGGAAGCCGCTGTAAAAACAACTGTTTAAAGATGTTGCCCTCTAAAGCATTGGTGCCACGAAGTTGATGCATTTTCCTGAGGAGTTGCAAGGGCTTGTGGTCTCCAAACTCTTCCGAAATGAGTAACTGGTGTAGGCGTTTCTGCTAGGAAAGCGACATTCTTCAATTGAATTCTGCCTTGTGTATTGTACGGCATTTCTGTGGGAGGTATCATGAGAAAATCCCTAACTTCTTGCGCAAACACTGGTTGGAGAGAGAGGCGACGACACAGGCAAACTTAGTCTCTTATAATGTTATGCTCTTCATAAGGAAATGTGCCTCAACTTATGCGACCCAGAGGATGGGGTCATTGGGCGAAAAAGGAAAAAAGCTTGAGGCTCACAACAGAAACTGTGGTCTGAGGGCTCGGAATAGCATTGGATGCTTCAGGCTGCTGCTTCATTGTGGTGAAGAGTGTCATTCAAAAAAAGGTTGCAGATGCTCGAAGTCTTGCAAGCAGGTCACTTCAAACCCTTTATGTACATAATACATATGTGTTCCCTAAGATGGCGAAAAAACTCCTGTGGCATCGCAAAACTAGTGGGTCTGTTATTAACGGAGAAACCAATTTGGAAGCAGCATACCACTTTACATGTTTGGACACAGTGGATAGTGAGAACCTGGATGTTAAAAGGAGGCCAGAGTTAAGGACCTGACATGTTCCCATTTTAGGAAGGTTGGCTGTCTATTTATTTTATACTGACTTCTCCTATCAAACCCCCAGCTATTCTTCCTTTTTCCCATCCCAGCTTCACACGGCTATACATTTTCAGGCAATAACTCACTATTTCTTTGTCAGCAAAAGCCAGTGTTTTCTGATAAATATTCCACTCCTTTCACTCTTTTCTCTCCTGCTACTGAAATTGCCCTCCTGTGTCTAAGTGCCCATCTGTGCAGCTCTTCCCTTAAGCACTTCAAGGTGACAGCTTTTGTCATCATTTCCAGTATCAAACCTTTATTTATTTATTACCTGCAAATACCACCCGACGCTTCGTTGACGGGAATATTGAGGGGGAGAGAGAGGGGGGAGAGAGAGAGGGGTGGGGGAGAGAGAGGGGAGAGAGTGAGGAGGTGGAGGGGGAAGAGAAGGTAGATAGGGGTGAGAGAAAGGGAAGGTAGACCTGTGGTGGAGCGTTAATTACGATCCATACTGTCTCATCAAAATGATTCTCTACAGAATAAGAGTGAAGATGGAAACAAAATAATGCCTGAAATACATTTCATACCCGTCATACTATAAATACTACCCAGAGCCAACAACTGCACGGAGATGTCTGGAGATAAACACATTCGGGAGACAAATGCTGCCAGGACATGTCGGCAGATAAACACTGTCCAGAAACAAACACCGCTAGGGCACGTCCGGGGATGAACAACAAATGTAGACAAACACCGCCGAGAGACAAACACTCCCTAGAAATGTGTGGAGACAAACTCCCACCCGGACATAAACACCGCCCGGACACATCCGGAGATTAACACCACCCAGAGATAAACATCGCCCGGACACAAACACAATCCGGACACGTCTGGAGAGAAACACCATCCTGACATAATCACCACCCAGACACGTCTGGGGGCCGAGGGAGTGAGACATATGGGAAGGTGCTGCAATGTATTAAGAGAGGGTGGAGCGAGGATGGGACAGAGAGAGAAGGAAAAGGGTGAGGAGAGGGGAGTTAGTAGAGAGAAAATGCTATGCTTTTTGAACAAAACACACACACACTATACATATATGTATGTATATATATATATATATATATATATATATATATATATATATATATATATATATATATATATATATATATATATATATATATATATATATATATATATATATTGTTATGGTTGTGGAAATTCAAAGATTACCATTCAGGTTCCCCGAATATCAGTTATGTCGATAAGTGTGTGTTCCAGGTTAGATTTCCCCACCGATGTAGAACAGGCATTATTCGTGCCGGGCTGTAAATCTTTGAGTTAGCCGTTATTCTTTCTCTATCTTTTATTTTAAACAAACACACCACTCCTCAACAAAATCTCTACAACCACGCCACCTCCACCACAACGCCGCAAAGTTTACAACCACGGCATCTCTACAAACTAAAAGAACAACTCAACAACTCCCACCCCGATATTCTGGAACGGGTAAACAAAAGTGACGGTTGGGGCGGGTCCCTCAGAACGGGTAAACAAAAGTGACGGTTAAAAAACCAAATGCTCCGAGGAGAGACCAATGATGACTCCTGGACTTTTCCCCCCGCGCGCCGAGAAGGGAGGGGCGAACGCCCCAGAGCGATAAAAAGCCGCGTTTGCTGGCCAGAGAGTGGAGTTGGTGAGTCCAGTCAAGGAGTTGGTCGGAGGAGTGGAGTTCGTTCGTCGTTGGAGTGGAGAGTTGGTGGAGTTGAGTCGAGTTGGTGAGAGAGTCGAGTTGGTGAGTCCAGTCAAGGAGTTGGTCGGAGGAGTGGAGTTCGTTCGTCGATGGAGCCGGAGAGAAGTCGCCAGCAAGCTACATAACGGTCCGAGCAATCGGGCCCCGAGTCGGTCGAGCGATGCTGAGGAGTGAGCAGGCTCTTAAAGAGCATCAACTCTAAAAGAGCAAGGCCCGTTCGCTCCTCTGAACGTCGTCGGCCAGGCCCGATCGACCAGGCCGCGCTGCTAGGCCCTGGACCAACCAAGCCGCCGTTACAACAGCTGCCGCTTTGACAACAGAGACATACGGAGGGTCGCCGACCAAAAGACCCATCGAGTCGCCTCAAGGGCGACAAAGGTAACCTGCCCGGCCTCGCGGAGCTCCTTCGGTTATCCCAGCTCTGAGGAACATTAAAGGCTTACGAGCCCAGTTATATCTTTCTTTTCTGGGGTTTTTGCATGAAAGTCTGTAGCGCCTTGTCCGTAAGTAGAATTGTTGTAAGTGCATGTACGTAATAAATAGATATCGGCTGTAGGTTTTTACTCGTGTCCTGTCCCCTACCCCCATTCATTGCATTGCTTACGTGTAAAAATAAATGTCCCCATTGTTGAGTGTAACCTGCTTGTTGCGTCCTTTCCTGCCATTAACTGCCATAATTGCGTTCGGAGTAATTAGCTGGCTGATTATAAGCCAATAAAACGTACATCTGGTCCGACGGGGCTTGGCGATATAAAACTGCTCGGCAATCGCAAACGGAACGAGCTGCTTAAAGTGGCTCGTTTTCGTGCAGGCTCCGTTGAGGTATAAATCCCTTGCATTTCTGTCTGCGCGAATAATTAGGTACATCGACAATTCGGCGATCGACCCTGTAGCGCGTGGACAGAAGAGTTGGCTGGTTTATGGTGCGGTAAACAACACCCGTAGCTGGGTTTCGGCGTTGATCTGAAAGCTGCGACTCGATTGCTCGTTCGGTGGGCGCGTGGCCGCAATTGCAATAAAGGCGTTCGCCTGCACGCCGGGCGGGCGAGAATCCACAACTATATATACATATATATATATATATATATATATATATATATATATATATATATATATATATATATATATATATTGTTGTGGTTGACGAAATTCGCAAACCACCATTCAGGTCCCTTAGGTGAGATATCTCTGTAAGTATATGTGTAGTTAGGCCCAAACCCGTTGTTTAGAGGGAATAAATGTCATTCATTCGGGCTGCGACCCCTCTAGATAGCCGTTTTTATTTTACTATCTTTATTTTGGACCAGCCGCCATTACTACCACCACCAACCACGTCTCAACAGCCATCACACAACAACCACCAACCGCAACGCCGCTTCACAACAATAGCCACGACCTTTACCGTCACAACTCGCCCTCGCAACCATCGCATCACCACCATTCCCGCGCCACTGGTGGGCACCGATACTGGACTCGTGCAGGGCGCGCACCGAGCAGCGGGTGCAGAGGCACAGCCTTTCCGAAGAAAACGGATCAAAAACGACTCACGCCCACTTCTGTTCCGTCCTATCGGCGAGCGTGGGGCGATTTGGCCCCGCCTCCAGGCGCGTTGGAGTAATATCGCTATATGCAAATTCATGGATCAAAAAGCATTCACGCCCACTTTTCCTCGGTCCAATGGGGAGCCAGTTAGAGGTGAAGGGTCGGAGGTAAAGGGTCGAAGGTGAAGGAGCGAGGCCACGGGGCATATAAGGGGCTGCGTTCGTCAGTCAAGGAGTTAAGAGTTCGGAGGGGAGAGAGTGAAGAGTTCGGAGCCAGTGAAGAGTTGGGATGAGTCAAGAGAGGAGACGGAGAGGGCGGTTGGACGGAGCTGTGGAGAGGTGGCGGCGGCGAAGACGGTCGAGGGGGTGCTCGTGTCGAAGTCGGGGAGCTGCGGAGGGAGAGGCCGGCGGCGCGACCGAGGTCGTGGTGGAGACGCTCGTCGCGGGACCCGAGACAGGGAGATATCCTCCTTCCCCCCGAGCATCAACAACCCCCTCCTGTTTCCATCCCGTGCTGAGATAGTGCGAGAAGGGGGCCCCGTTCCCACCCCATACCAGGCAGTCCCAGCGAGGCCCGCGGAGTCGGGGCGCCAGCGCCATCTTGCGGCTCATCATCAGACGGGTAGGCCCGACGCGGTCTCGGCCCCAGGCCCGCCTACCCCCCTCATCCTTGAGGGTGGTCCTTTTCTTTTGCTTTGAGTGTATGTGTTGTCGGCGCCATCTGTGAAGTAAAACTGTATAAGTGTTGCCGTGTGCTCGGTAGTCGGTTAGATCTGCATTGTTGCATTTGCTTTTTGTGTATTATTGTGTTTCTTCTTCTTTTACATTTGCTTTTGGTGTAATTGTATATGTGTGCTTTCCGTTCATCGCGAAATAAATGTGCTTTATGTTGAACTGTTTTCCCGTTTCGCTTCGTCTTTTCCTTTATTGAATCTCCATCTTACTTCACGTAAAGGGTTGGTCGTCGGCTAAAACGCCCGATAATTAATCGAACCGTCGAGGCCGACGATAACACCGCTCGGTTATCCCGATAGTACGGAACGGGTCGCTTAAAGCGGCCCGTGTCCGAAGTCGACCTGCGGCGAGGTGCGATCGCCCGGTCTACCCTCCGTGTGGGTACTTAGGTAGGTCGAATTTGGCGAGCAACCCTATCCCACGCGGGGGCCGATTGGCACGATCGCGGTGAGACTGAAAGGTCCACCCGTGACTGGTTCCCGGCGTTAGTCCGAGAGGGTCACGACTGGATTGTCCGTCCGGTGGGCGACGTGCCGCGATTCGAGTTACGTGGCCGTTCGCACGCCGGCGGGCGCGAATCCGCAACAATATATATATATATATATATATATATATATATATATATATATATATATATATATATATATATATATATATATATATATATATACATACATACATATTGTTGTGGTTGACGAAATTCGCAAACCACCATTCAGGTCCCTTAGGTGAGATATCTCTGTAAGTATATGTGTAGTTAGGCCCAAACCCGTTGTTTAGAGGGAATAAATGTCATTCATTCGGGCTGCGACCCTTCTAGATAGCCGTTTTTCTTTTACTATCTTTATTTTGGACCAGCCGCCATTACTACCACCACCAACCACGTCTCAACAGCCATCACACAACAACCACCAACCGCAACGCCGCTTCACAACAATAGCCACGACCTTTACCGTCACAACTCGCCCTCGCAACCATCGCATCACCACCATTCCCGCGCCACTGGTGGGCACCGATACTGGACTCGTGCAGGGCGCGCACCGAGCAGCGGGTGCAGAGGCACAGCCTTTCCGAAGAAAACGGATCAAAAACGACTCACGCCCACTTCTGTTCCGTCCTATCGGCGAGCGTGGGGCGATTTGGCCCCGCCTCCAGGCGCGTTGGAGTAATATCGCTATATGCAAATTCATGGATCAAAAAGCATTCACGCCCACTTTTCCTCGGTCCAATGGGGAGCCAGTTAGAGGTGAAGGGTCGGAGGTAAAGGGTCGAAGGTGAAGGAGCGAGGCCACGGGGCATATAAGGGGCTGCGTTCGTCAGTCAAGGAGTTAAGAGTTCGGAGGGGAGAGAGTGAAGAGTTCGGAGCCAGTGAAGAGTTGGGATGAGTCAAGAGAGGAGACGGAGAGGGCGGTTGGACGGAGCTGTGGAGAGGTGGCGGCGGCGAAGACGGTCGAGGGGGTGCTCGTGTCGAAGTCGGGGAGCTGCGGAGGGAGAGGCCGGCGGCGCGACCGAGGTCGTGGTGGAGACGCTCGTCGCGGGACCCGAGACAGGGAGATATCCTCCTTCCCCCCGAGCATCAACAACCCCCTCCTGTTTCCATCCCGTGCTGAGATAGTGCGAGAAGGGGGCCCCGTTCCCACCCCATACCAGGCAGTCCCAGCGAGGCCCGCGGAGTCGAGGCGCCAGCGCCATCTTGTGGCTCATCATCAGACGGGTAGGCCCGACGCGGTCTCGGCCCCAGGCCCGCCTACCCCCCTCATCCTTGAGGGTGGTCCTTTTCTTTTGCTTTGAGTGTATGTGTTGTCGGCGCCGTCTGTGAAGTAAAACTGTATAAGTGTTGCCGTGTGCTCGGTAGTCGGTTAGATCTGCATTGTTGCATTTGCTTTTTGTGTATTATTATGTTTCTTCTTCTTTTACATTTGCTTTTGGTGTAATTGTATATGTGTGCTTTCCGTTCATCGCGAAATAAATGTGCTTTATGTTGAACTGTTTTCCCGTTTCGCTTCGTCTTTTCCTTTATTGAATCTCCATCTTACTTCACGTAAAGGGTTGGTCGTCGGCTAAAACGCCCGATAATTAATCGAACCGTCGAGGCCGACGATAACACCGCTCGGTTATCCCGATAGTACGGAACGGGTCGCTTAAAGCGGCCCGTGTCCGAAGTCGACCTGCGGTCGACGATCGATCGCCCGGTCTACCCTCCGTGTGGGTACTTAGGTAGGTCGAATTTGGCGAGCAACCCTATCCCACGCGGGGGGCCGGTTGGCACGATCGTGATGAGGCCGAAAGGTCCACCCGTGACTAGTTCCCGGCGTTAGTCCGAGAGGGTCACGACGGGATTGTCCGTCCGGTGGGCGACGTGCCGCGATTCGAGTTACGTGGCCGTTTGCACGCCGGCGGGCGCGAATCCGCAACACTGGTGTCAGGTCGTGCGATATAAACTCATCGCCCTCCTCGTGGCACTGGTATCAGAGAACGGGAAAACGGGCTCTCCTGTCTCCAGCTAAATTCACGGGAATCGGTCCAGGGGTGAGAGGAGCGACCCCCGATTCCCTCCAAATTACGAGCGAGCTAAATTAACCCTTTACGAGAAGCAAGATGGCGTCTCAAGGCGAGCGGGAGCCGGGGGTATTAGAAATGGATGTAGAATGTGTAGAATCCATGGCTCAGGATGAAATCCCCGTGCAGGAAATGTTGGTTGTACAGGAAAACGAACTCGCCCAACTGAACCCAGAGCCCGAAATAGGTGCGGCAGCGGCCGCGGTGTATGACACCTCCCCTACCCCTCTCCACCAAAACCTCCCGATTCTTGCCGAATCGGCTCACCCAAGCGCACCCGACATGGCCCAGCTATACGCCATGCTGGCGGCAATGAACAAGCAAATGGAAACGAATGCGCATGAAATTATAAACAAAATGAAAGGCATGAACGAAAAGATGGATGCGAATACACAGCAAATGAACGGAATGAACAAGCAAATGAAGGAAGAAACGAAAAAGCTGCGGGGTGAGACGCAGAACATGGGCCGATGCCTGCAGGCGGGCATGAAGGCCGTCAGCAGGGAGCTTAAAATGGCGACTCCACGTGTGGGAGTGAACGAGCTGGGAGGGGGTGCAACGGCTGTCGGGCCCGCGGTGGAGGCGGGTGAAAAAATAATTCGGGGGACGTGTTGGGCGAGGGTCGTGACGGTGACCGAAAGGGAAAAATTAAATGGGGAGACCAAAACGTGTGAGACGAGACACGAGGTGACGACAAAGGAAATAAAAATAGTTGAGACAAGGGAGGTAAAGGGTGAAGAGGTGACTGAGTTGGCACAGACACGGGAGACAGAAAAAATAGAGTAGAGACTGCACGATGAAGACGGGGTACGTGACGCACACACACACACAGGTAGTGGAGGATAATGGGGGTGAGCTGGTGGACTGGGTGGAGACCTGGAGTGCGAGCAGCTGGATGGCCTCCTCCAGGAACGAGGGGAGGGAGTATGCCCCCCTGAGGCGAGTCACGACCAGGTGAGTTCGGTCGTGCTTTGCGAGGTTGAGGGGACGAGTGCTGTGGACGGGTGCACGGAGAGCTTGGGGGGTATAGAGGCCCCGGAGACCCTTGTGGGGACACGAATCCCCAGTGTGGTTGTCCCTGTGTGTGTGGTGCAAGGTGTGAGTGCGTCCCCGTGTGTGGAAGCGACCCCGTGTGTGAGTGGTGTGGTGGCGATGGTGCCGGAGTACGTGCTTCCCAGCACGCCGTGTGTGGATGAGGCACCGTGTGTGGAAGAGGCACGGAGTATGGATGAAACACCGCGGTTGGGTGCCCCCGCGTGTGTGAGTGAGGCACGGAGTGTGGATGAGGAACCGCGGGTGAGTGCCCCCGCGTGTGTGAGTGAGGGACGGTGTGTGGATGAGGCACCGCGGGTGAGTGCCCCCGCGTGTGTGAGTGAGGGACGGTGTGTGGATGAGGCACCGCGGGTGAGTGCCCCCGCGTGTGTGAGTGGTGTGGTTTGTGTGAGGGTAATGGCATGCGTGAGTGAACGGCCGAATGCAAGGGAGACCGTGTGTGTGAGAGAGCGGTATGTAAGGGAGATGTCGGTGGGCATGTGTGAACATGCAGCCGCGTCTCCCGGGGTGAATGTGATGGAATGGACTGAGCGTCGTAACACGCGGGAGTGCGTGTGTGGAATGGCGACGACGGCGACATGTGAGGAAAGAAAGCCGGGTGGCGGCTGTAGTTGTTTCGGGGACCGTGCCGGGTTCACCCAGCAGTGAGCACGAGGTCCGTGCTGTGCAACGCACGAGACCACCACGTGCTCGCTTGCGAGTGTGAAGTCCCGGTCCGGAAACGCACGCGGTGGATTTTCCGATCCCGCGGATGGACAAAGTTTAGGCAGGATTACGGATTTGGACCGGATGGGTTCTCCACGCGATCGTGTGTGCTAAGCTCCAACGGGCAAAGCACGTGTTCGCGTGGGGAACCCCTCGAGACGTGGGGCTTGTTTTTTTTTATGCGCACGGTGACGTCATGGCTGCACATGGGGTTGGAATCCGGCAGGAGGGGTATCCCTGCCGGATGGTACCGTCCAAGGAGGGACGAGGAACACGTGCAGCTGCATGACGTCACGGGCAGCTACAAAGTGCGCGAGCTGGGAGTTGCCGCGCTGGTGCTGCGCATGAAAAAAAAAAAAAGCAAGCCTCACTTTCGGGTGCACAGGATTCCTGGGCAAGGGGTGGAAGACCCCTTACCGGGGCACAGGATGGAAACTAGTTAGGGGGAAGGGTTAGTTTAGCGAGACCGGCTCCATGGGGCAGCGGTAAGTCCTCATGGGGCCCGTGGAATGGATTAGTTAGAGGGATTGTAGCCAGATTTAGGTTGGGAAATAAAATGATTTATTTGAGGACCGTGACAGACTTGTGAATGTGTAGTTGGGACGCAGCTTAGCTACGTAGTGTTAAAAGGAACGTGCTGTAGTTTAAGGGACGACGTGGGAGCACGAGTTCGTTAGGGGATGCAGATAGAAGGATGGCAGAGTTCAGCGGTGAGTGTGTTGAAGAGTTGGTGAGTGAAGTGGAAGCATGTGCTTGGTGAGTGAGTGAGGCCAGCGGGTCTGTGTGAGTGGAGCGAATGGGGAATGCATGGTGCGATGAGTGATTGGGGGGAGGAGTGACTCCCGCCCAAGGGACCCCGGGGTCAGTGTAGAGTAAGTTAGCTGGGTTAGTCAAATTGAAAAATGGAAGTCGTTTAGTTGTTGGTGTGAATGTAGGCTCGAAACCCGTTTGGAGGGGTGCAGGAGCCCTGTTGACGGGCTAGGGAGCGTGCCTGCGAAAGGTGAGTATCGCTGAGTGGGTACCCCGGGCACCAGGCTAGTCGGCCGTGGTAGGCCAAGGGCCCATGGGGGGCCAGGATAGCGTAGTGGGCACGGGTGCGCCTGCTTGGTGCGGGGGCCCGGGGCGCCATTAGCCGCGTGGGCAGTGTTGTGGGCACGGGTGACCCTCGGAAAGGGGCCTGGGAGGCCAGCCTGCCACGTGTGCGTTTCAGGGGAGGTGCCATGGGGGGCACTCCCCGGTGTTAGGGAGCTGGTAGGCTCGGAGGCAGTGTAGTGCCCGGGGGTGCCATAGCGGGAGATTTGGCAGAGGGTCGTGCCTGCCAAAGGGAGCCACGTGTCCCAGCCATGAGACCGTGTGAGGGCACGGAGAGAAAATTGGGGGGCGAGGCCCGAAATTGTGAGGACACCAACACAGGCGACGGGAATCTGGGTTGTTAGAACCAATAGTTTAAGCGAGAGGCGCTTGTTGAAAGCCCCGGGATAGTTTAACAGTTAAATGGACAGGGTAGATTAGGAAGTGTACCCCTCCGCACCATCCATCCCCTCGCTATCGTTGTGAGCCGCTGGACCCACTTGGTCTTAAGATCGCCGAACTCTGGGGAGGCCATTCTGAGGCTTCGTTGGGCCTCGACACAGGACGTTAGCTCTCCCTTGTTCCCCTCCGGGAAGGGAACGTAGGGGTTGGGAGTTGGCTAGGTGACAGGATAGGTTAGCCGAACAAGGACGATAAAGGGGGTTAGGGGACGATTTATAGTGGGTAGTTAAAAAAAAAAAAATTAAGTTGGGGCTAAATTGGGGTTTGACAAATTAAGGGAGTGGGTATGGACAGTGACAGGCAAAGGCGATAGGTGGGAGGGAGACAGGTAGGTAGGTCCGAGCCCGCCTTCCAAGTGGCCAGCACCACCGCACTCCCTCCACCAACCTCCACGGAATGGCAAAGGCTGGCCAACTTCATCTGCAGCTGCTGTGCTGCAAGGCCTGTGCCGGCTGGATCGTCTGCAGCTGCTGTGCTGCAAGGCCTGTGCCGGCCAGTTCATCTGCTGGCTGTTTTTCTTCAAGGCCCGTGCCGGCCAGTTCATCTGCCGGCTGTGTTTGCCTGCAGCGGCCTTCTTCTGCGGGCTGTGTTTGCCTGCTGCCTTTGCCATGCCATGCCCACTGCCCACGTTCACCAGCGCCGTTCAATTTTTGCTTTGCCCCCCCTGTTCATTTCCATGTGCGCCAGGATCTGCAAGGCAACAGTTTGCAGGCTGCAAGAACTGCCCTGTTGGCAGCTACAACATGGAGACTACGTTTGTGCAGCCCATGCACCGTTGTGGTTCACTGCGTTCAGTTCAAACCATTCATCCACCCATTCGTTGTGTTCATTGCGTGTGCCACTTGAGCTGGCACGGAGACTGCGTTGTGCAGCCCATGCACCGTTGTGGTTCACTGCGTTCAGTTCAAAAAGGAAGGCCTTGGACTGCGTGTGAGCAGCCAGCCACGTTCCCTGTCACCTGCATTGTTTTGAGCCAGAGACTGCATGCGAGCAGCCTGGCTCCCTGCTAACTGCTTTTCTTTTGCAGAGTTCATTGATCCTGGGCCATGGTTTAGTGTAAAATTTGTAAGTTAAGGTTAAGATGTACTGTACATATGAGTGCGCCCCCGGCATGTCTGTCTTAGCGCCGGCAATTTTATTTAAGTCGTCCGTGTGAGTGAGTTTGTTTAGGTAGTTACTCAGCCCTTAGGTTATTTATTTTGGGGACACGAATACCATGAATGTCGCACTCAGGGATCCGTAGGTAAAATGTACTCGGGGAAAACTACACATGATGGCACACGAAAATTTGACGACTCGGGACGAGTCTGTAAAAAGGGGAGGGGGTAGTGTTGTGGTTGACCAAATTCGCAAACCACCATTCAGGTCCCTTAGGTGAGATATCTCGGTAAGTATATGTGTAGTTTGGCCCAAACCCGTTGTCTAGAGGGAATAAATGTCATTCATGAGGGCTGCGACTCTTCAGGATAGCCGTTTTTCTTTTACTATCTTTATTTTGGACCAACCGCCATTATTACCACCACCAACCACGTCTCAACAGCCATCACAACAACAACCACCAACCACAACGCCGCTTCACCACAACCGCCACGACCTTTACCGTCACAACTCGCCACCATCGCATCACCGTCATCTCACGCCACTCGTGGGCACCGATGCTGGACTCGTGTAGGGCGCGCACCGAGCAGCGTATTCAAAAGCATCGCGGACTTGCCGCAGAAAAACGGATCAAAAACGACTCACGCCCACTTTTGTTCCGTCAAATCGGTGAGCGAGGGGCGATTTGGCCCTGCCTCCAGGGCGTTGGAGGGCGGTCGCTATATGCAAATTCATGGATCAAAAAGCATTCACGCCCACTTTTCCTCGGGCCAATGGGGAGCGAGGTGAAAGGTTGGAGGCAGAGGGTCAAAGATGAAAGAGCGAAGCCACGGGGCTTATAAAAACGACTGCGTTCGTCAGAAGCGGGCAGTTCGCAGGAGGACGAGTTCGGAGTTGGAAGTGGAGAAGAGAGCAGTTCGCAGTTAGCAGTTCGCAGTTGGGAGTTCGCGGAGTCGGAGTGAAGTGGACGGAGCTGTGGAGAGGCGGCGGCGGCGAAGGCGGACGAGGGGGTGCTCGCGTCGGATTCGGGGAACTGCGGAGAGAAAGGCCGGCGGCGCGACCGAGGTCGTGGTGGAGACGCTCGTCGCGGGACCCGCGATTTTGTGAAATCCTCCTTTCCCCGAGCATCAGCAACCCCCTCCTGTTTCCCCCCGCGCTGAGATAGTGCGACAAAAGGGGGCCCCCTTCCCACCCCCGACCAGACACTGTCCGCGAGGCCCGCGGAGTTGAGGCACCACCGCCGCTCCGCGTCTCATCATCAGACGGGTAGGCCCGACACGGTCTCGGCCCCAGGCCCGCCTACCCCCTCATCCTGGAGGGTGGTTCTCTTTTCTTTTGCTTTGGGAATATGTGTTGTCGGCGCCGTCTGTGAAGTAAAATTGTATAAGTGTTGCCGAGTGCCCGGTAGTCGGATAGATCTGCATTGTTGCATTTGCTTTTTGTCTTCTTCTTTTCTATGTGCTTTTGGTGGAATTGTATATGTGTGCTTTCCGTTCATCGCGAAATAAATGTGCTTATTATTGAACTGTTTTCCCGCTTCGCTTCGTCATTTCTTTCATTGAATCCCCATCTTGCTTCACGTAAAGGGTTGGTCGTGGGCTAAGACGCCCGATAATTAATCGAACCGTCGAGGCCGACGAATAACACCGCTCGGTTATCCCGATAGTACGGAACGGGTCGCATAGGTGGCCCATGTCCGAAGTCGACCTGCGGCGAGGTGCGATCGCCCGGTCTACCCTCCGTGTGGGTACTTAGGTAGGTCGAATTTGGCGAGCAACCCTATCCCACGCGGGGGCCGATTGGCACGATCGCGGTGAGACTGAAAGGTCCACCCGTGACTGGTTCCCGGCGTTAGTCCGAGAGGGTCACGACTGGATTGTCCGTCCGGTGGGCGACGTGCCGCGATTCGAGTTACGTGGCCGTTCGCACGCCGGCGGGCGCGAATCCGCAACAATATATATATATATATATATATATATATATATATATATATATATATATATATATATATATATATATATATATATATATATATATATATATATATACATACATACATATTGTTGTGGTTGACGAAATTCGCAAACCACCATTCAGGTCCCTTAGGTGAGATATCTCTGTAAGTATATGTGTAGTTAGGCCCAAACCCGTTGTTTAGAGGGAATAAATGTCATTCATTCGGGCTGCGACCCTTCTAGATAGCCGTTTTTCTTTTACTATCTTTATTTTGGACCAGCCGCCATTACTACCACCACCAACCACGTCTCAACAGCCATCACACAACAACCACCAACCGCAACGCCGCTTCACAACAACAGCCACGACCTTTACCGTCACAACTCGCCCTCGCAACCATCGCATCACCGTCATTCCCACGCCGCTTGTGGGCACCGATACTGGACTCGTGCAGGGCGCGCACCGAGCAGGGGTGCAAAAGCGCCGGCCTTTCCGAAGAAAACGGATCAAAAACGACTCACGCCCACTTCTGTTCCGTCCTATCGGCGAGCGTGGGGCGTTTTGGCCCCGCCTCCAGGTGCGTTGGAGTAATATCGCTATATGCAAATTCATGGATCAAAAAGCATTCACGCCCACTTTTCCTCGGTCCAATGGGGAGCCAGTTAGAGGTGAAGGGTCGGAGGTAAAGGGTCGAAGGTGAAGGAGCGAGGCCACGGGGCATATAAGGGGCTGCGTTCGTCAGTCAAGGCAGTTAAGAGTTCGGAGTCAGTGAAGAGTTGGGACGAGTCAAGAGAGGAGTCGAAGAAGGCGGTTGGACGGAGCTGTGGAGAGGTGGCGGCGGCGAAGGCGGTCGAGGGGGTGCTCGTGTCGGAGTCGGGGAGCTGCGGAGGGAGAGGCCGGCGGCGCGACCGAGGTCGTGGTGGAGACGCTCGTCGCGGGACCCGAGACAGGGAGATATCCTCCTTCCCCCGAGCATCAACAACCACCCTCCTGTTTCCCCCCGCGCTGAGATAGTGCGAGAAGGGGGCCCCGTTCCCACCCCATACCAGGCAGTCCCAGTGAGGCCCGCGGAGTCGGGGCGCCAGCGCCATTTTACGGCTCATCACCAGACGGGTAGGCTCGACGTGGTCTCGGCCCCAGGCCGTCTGCCCCCTCATAGTGGAGGGTGGTCCCTTTTTCTTTTGCTTTGAGTATATGTGTTGTCGGCGCCGTCTGTGAAGTAAAACTGTATAAGTGTTGCCGTGTGCTCGGTAGTCGGTTAGCTCTGCATTGTCTTTTGCTTTTACATTTGCTTTTTGTGTATTATTGTGTGTTTCTTCTTCTTCTTTTACATTTGCTTTTGGTGTAATTGTATATGTGTGCTTTCCGTTCATCGCGAAATAAATGTGCTTTATGTTGAACTGTTTTCCCGTTTCGCTTCGTCTTTTCCTTTATTGAATCTCTATCTTACTTCACGTAAAGGGTTGGTCGTGGGCTAAAACGCCCGATAATTAATCGAACCGTCGAGGCCGACGATAACACGGCTCGGTTGTCCCGATAGTACGGAACGGGTCGCTTAAAGTGGCCCGTGTCCGAAGTCGACCTGCGGCGAGGTGCGATCGCCCGGTCTACCCTCCGTGTGGGTACTTAGGTAGGTCGAATTTGGCGAGCAACTCTATCCCACGCGGGGCCGATTGGCACGATCGTGGTGAGGCCGAAAGGCCCACCCGTGACTAGTTCCCAGCGTTAGTCCGAGAGGGTCACGACGGGATTGTCCGTCCGGTGGGCGACGTGCCGCGATTCGAGTTACGTGGCCGTTCGCACGCCGGCGGGCGCGAATCCGCAACACTGGTGTCAGGTCGTGCGATATAAACTCATCGCCCTCCTCGCGGCACTGGTATCGGAGAACGGGAAAACGGGCTCTCCTGTCTCCAGCTAAATTCACGGGAATCGGTCCAGGGGTGAGAGGAGCGACCCCCGATTCCCTCCAAATTACGAGCGAGCTAAATTAACCCTTTACGAGAAATAAGATGGCGTCTCAAGGCGAGCGGGAGCCGGGGGTATTAGGTATGTGTCGTCATGTAGGATCCATGGCCCAGGTCGGTTCTTTTTATAATTATAACCCCACCACTAACTGTGGTCAGTGGGAGCGGCTTGAGCACGAACTTTGCCGGCAAACGGAGTCGCACAATGGCAGCACGGAGCGGTCTGATATTAATGGCACAGCACGAGGCGTGAGCTCCCAGTCACCGGTTCAAGGCACGTGGTCACGGCATGTGCCATGGCAGGCGTGGCAGGATGACTATGCGAGCATTGGCAGGCTTCAGGCACAATTGGGGGATGTCTTGGAAAAGGTGAAGCGTTATGAAGAATATATCGAGGAGGTGCAACGTGGAGTGGACGAGTCACAACGGCACGCAGACGCGCTTCAGAAAAATTACGTGTACGGGGGGACACAGCGATTGGACGATTTACTGGAACGAATTCGGTGGCAAAAATATGACTTGGCCAATCTTCTCTTCTTCTTCTTTCGGCTGCTCCCGTTCGGGGTCGCCACAGCGGATCATCCGTATGATCCGCATAGTGATTTGGCACATGTTTTACGCCGGATGCCCTTCCTGACGCAACCCTGGTCGCCTCTTACGACACCGGGATATGGTACACCTATTCTAACCGGGGCATACACCGGCCCAGTATACTGGTACTCATTTCGCCGACCTCGGAAGGATGACAGGCTGAGTCAACCCCCTGGTGTATTAATTCAGTGGCCCAACGGGGCTTGAACTCAGGACCTTTTGGATCCCAAGCCGCTGCCCTAACCACTGCGCCAACACCAGGCTCTAATGACTTGGCCAATAGAGTCGACAAATTACGTGGGAAAAAGAATTTGGTAGTGTTTTATACCCGTCAGTTGGAATATGCAAAGAGCAAACTGAACAAAAGAATAGAGGAACAGCAGATTGGTATCTCCCAGGAAAGGAAACAATGGGAGGACTCTCTGGAAAATCCTCTATTTCTCTTTTCCGACGACTCCACCCTCTGCCGTACCATCTGTCATCCCTCAGACCGGCAAGCAGCAGCTTCTTCACTCACTGCAGATCTGGATAAAATCACAAACTGGTCCAACACGTGGAACATGTCTTTCAATCCAGACAAATCTCACACTCTCACTATGTCTCTTCGAAAGGACCGTTTACAAAACCCCCCCATCCACTTTCTCAACAATCCTCTGGAAGAAGTCTTTTCTTTCAAGCTTCTAGGTCTCACTATCTGCCATGACCTTTCCTGGGAAAGTCACATTTCCAACCTCGCCTCAAAAGCCAGTCGCCGACTGGGAAACCTCCATCGTGCAAAGTCCTTCCTCGGCCCTCCTGAGCTCCTGACCACTTACAAAGCTTTTGTCCATAGCCTGATGGAGTACTGCTCTCCCCTCTGGGCTGGTGCTCCTGCCTCCCACCTTTCTCGGCTTCACGCTGTCGAAACCAGGGCATTTAAGATCATCGGCATCTCCCGCAATGAAGCTGAGTCTTTGGGCCTCTCACTCAATCACCGCAGGTTGGTCGGTGGTCTTTCTGTCTTCTACCGACTGCTCTCCAGCCTTGCCCCCCCTGCTCTCTCTGCGATTTGTCCCCACCACATTTCCACAGGGCGCTCAAGGTCCGCCAACAACCCCCTTCTGGTAAAACTACCAAAATCACGAATCACTGCTCATCTTCACTCTTTCATTCCTCTTTTTTCCCGCCTTTGGAATAAACTTCCTCACTCTATTCTTTCCCATTCTTCTCTCCAGGCTTTCAAAACAGCTGTTCACCACCACCTCTTATCTTCCCCCATCCAAATCCTCGATCTTTTCTACCCCCGATAATCCACCCAAGCCCACTTCCTTCATTTCTCCTACTTTCCTTCCTGAAAGTCCCTGAAATGTCCATCTTCTCTTCGCCATGTTCCCCATCCCATCCCCATCCCTCTCCCTTCCACAGTTCACCTAATGTGTCTGTTCCCCACTGTTTTGTCCCTTCCACTCCCGCCCCTCTTGTCTCATGCCTCCTTGTTGTGAGTTGTGTGTTAGCTCTCATACGAGCCTCGACCAAGTTATACAAAAAAAAAAAAAAAATGGGAGGAAGAATGGAAAACCGAGCTTGAAAAGAAACAAAAGGAGCATGACTTGGAAGTAAAACAATTAATGGAAAAATTATTGGAGGAAGCAAGGCGGTTCAAAGAACTAGAGGGGAGAGTGAGGGAAATACAGTTGGAAGAGAAAAAATGTGAACACGATGGGGAGTTGGAACAATTGAAAGAAGAGATAAGAACAGGCAATCAGGAAAGAGAAAGCCTAGAATGGAAGATAAAAAGAGGAGAGAGACAGCTCGAGGAAAGGGCGGAGGAATTGCTGGAAAAGTCAGAACAGTTCGAAGAACTGCAGGGAGAATTGAGGGAGGAAGGAGAAAGGAAAACAAAGCTCGAAAAGGAAAAACGCGAACAAGATGGAGAATTGGAACTACTGAAGCGAGAGGTAAGGGCAAGCCAGTTTAAAAGAGAAATCCTGGAAGGGGAGATAAGAATGGGAAAGGAATGGCAGAAAAAACTAAATGAATACAGTAAAAAAAGGGACGAATTGAGGAGGGAAGCGGTGGAAAGAAGAGATGAAATGAGTGAAGAAGCATGCAAATTGAGGGAGGAATTAGAAACAAAAACTTCTGAGATACTGAAACACGAAAACAAAGAAAGAGGATTACAAGACGAACTGAGGATGTTAAAAGAGGAAAGGAAGAGAACAGAGAATGAAACGTTAAGGAACCACACTGAGCAGATTGAACAATTAGAAGCCAAAGCAAAGTCGGAGTGTGAGGAGATGAGAAAGGAATTGGAAAAGAAAGCTTCTGAGTTACAGAAACACCAGAACAAAGAGAGGGAACGACAAAACGAGTTGAGGATGGTGAGAGAAGAAAGAACGACAGCAGAGAATGAAACGTTAAGGAACCACACTGAGCAGATTGAACAATTAGAAGCCAAAGCAAAATCGGAGTGTGCAGAGATGAGAAAGGAATTGGAAAAGAAAGTTTCTGAGTTACAGAAACACCAGAACAAAGAGAGGGAACTACAAAACGAACTGAGAGTGTTAAAAGAGGAAAGGAAGAGAACGGAAAATGAAACTTTAAGAAACCACACTGTACAGATCGAACAGCTGGAAGCGAAGGCCAGATTAAAGAATGAGATGCAAGAAAGAGTAATGATGGAAGAACGAATCAGACAGGAGAAGGAAGTCAGCCAACTGAAAGAAATAACGAGATTGCAGAATGAGGAACAAGAAAGAGTACTGAAGGAGCAAGGAATGAAGCAGGAAGGAGAAATCAGGAGATTGAAGGACACATGGAGATTGGAGAGGGAAGAACGTGAGGAACAATGGAATAGAAAACAAAAAGAACATGAAGCCGAGGTTGACCAATTGAAAGAAAAGCTGAGGCTGGAGTATGAGGAGATAGACAAAGAACAGCGAATGAAACACAAAATGGAGATGAACCAAATGAAGAAAACCATGAAACTGGATAAGGAAAGACAGGAGAGGAAACGAGGAAGAGTAATGAGACAGCAGCAAATGAAACACAAAAAGGAGATTAACCAAATGAAGAAAACCATGAAACAGGAGAAGGAAGGACAGGAGAGGAAACGAGGAAGAGTAGTGAGAGAACAGCGAATGAAACACAGGAAGGAAATGAGCCAATTGAAAGAAACAATGAGATTGGAAAACAAAGAGCAGGAGGAACAGTGGGAGAGAAAACAACAACTATATGAGTGTGAAATTGAACAACTAAAACGGAGAGCGAGATTGGAGTCAACGGAGATTGAGGAGCTCCGGAGGGAGAACGAACAGCTAATGGGGCTCAGAGAGAAAGAACGACTCAGATGGGAAGGAAAAAGGAACCAGGAAGAGACAGAAATAAGGAACAAGGAGAGAAAATGTATAGAGACAAGAGACGAGGTGAAAGTAATTGGGAGGGAGAGAAAAGAACAATTAAGATGGAAAGCAAGGAGGAGGTACGCGGAAATCGTGAAAGAGCAAGGAGTGAAACAGAGGGAAGGACGGGAGCGACTTAAGGAGAAAGCAAGGTTGACCTACATAAAGATAAGAGAAAGACGCCAGAAAGAAGCAGAGACCAATAGACACGAGGAGACGACAGAAAGAACAAAATGTATAGTGACACGGGAGATAGAGGGTGAATTGGACAAGGTTAGTGACGCACACACACACACAGAGGTAGTGGAGGACCATGAGGGGGAGCTGGCGGACTGGGTGGAGGCCCAGTGCGAGCAGCTGGATGGCCTCCTCCAGGAACGAGGGGAGGGAGTATGCCCCCTTGAGGCGAGTCACGACCAGGTGGGTTCGGTCGTGCTTTGCGAGGTCGAGGGGAGGAGTGCTGTGGACAGGTGCACGGAAAGCTTGGGGGGTATAGAGGCCCCGGAGACCCTTGTGGGGACACGAATCCCCAGTGTGGTTGTCCCTGTGAGTGCGACCCCGTGTGTGGAAGCGACCCCGTGTGTGAGTGGTGTGGTGGCGATTGTGCCAGAGTACGTGCTTCCCAGCATGCCATGTGTGGATGAGGCACCGTGTGTGAGTGTTGCCATGTGTGTGAGTGAAACGGCCAGTATGAGTGAGGCACCGCGGGCGAGTGCCCCCGCGTGTGTGACTGGTATGGTTTGTGTGAGGGAAATGGCACGAGTGAGTGGAAGGCCGCGAGTGAGTGGAGCCACGTGTGCGAGGGAGATGGCATGCGTGAGTGAACGGCCGAGTGCAAGGGAGACCGTGTGTGTGAGAGAGCGGTATGTAAGGGAGATGTCGGTAGGCATGTGTGAACATGCAGCCGCGTCTCCCGGTGTGAGTTTAATGGTGAGGTGTGTTAGCGTCGTAACACGCGGGAGTGCGTGTGTCGAATGGCGACGACGGCGACATGTGAGGAAAGAAAGCCGAGTAGCGGCTGTAGTTGTTTCGGGGACTGTGCCGGGTTCACCCAGCAGTGAGCACGAGGTCCGTGCTGTGCAACGCACGAGGCCCCCACGTGCTCGCTTGCGAGAGTGAAGTCCCGGTCCGGAAATGCACGCGGTGGATTTGCCGATCCCGCGGACGGACAAAGTTTAGGCAGGATTACGGATTTGGACCGGACGGGTTCTCCACGCGATCGTGTGTGTTAAGCTCCAACGGGCAAAGCACATGTGTTCGCGTGGGGAACCCCTCGAGACGTGGGGCTTGTGTTTTTTTTTTATGCGCATGGTGACGTCATGGCTGCACGTGGGGTTGGAATCCGGCAAGAGGGGTATCCCTGCCGGATGGTACCGTCCAAGGAGGGGCGAGGTACACGTGCAGCTGCATGACGTCACGGGCAGGTGCAAAGTGCGCGAGCTGTGAGTTGCCGCGCTGGTGCTGCGCATGTAAAGAAAAAAAAAAAGAAAAAAGCAAGCCTCACTTTCGGGTGCACAGGATTCCCTGGCAAGGGGTGGAAGACCCCCTTGACCAGGGCACAGGATGGAAACTAGTTAGGGAGGAAGGGTTAGCATAGCTAGACCGGCTCCATGGGGCAAGGGTAAGTCCTCATGGGGCCCGTGGAATGGATTAGTTAGAGGGATTGTAGCCAGATTTAGGTTGGGAAAGAAAATGATTTTTTGAGTTAGAAGACAGTGACAGACAGTGAATGTGTAGAGTTGACGTAGTTTAGCTACGTAGTGTTAAAAGGAACGTGCTACTAGTTTAAGGGACGACGTGGGAGCACGAGTTAGTTCGGGGAGGTAATTAGAAGGATGGCAGAGTTCAGCGGTGTGTGTGCTGAAGAGTTGGTGAGTTGTGAGGTGAGCACTTGTTGAGTGAGTGAGGCCAGCGGGTCTGTGTCTATGGAGCGAATAGGGACTGCATGGTGCGATGAGTGATTGGGGGGAAGAGTGACTCCCGCCCAAGGGACCCCGGGGTCAGTGTAGACTGAGTTAGGGGGTTAGTCAAATTGAAAAATGGAGGTCGTTTTGTTGTTGGTGGGAGTGTAGGCTCGAAACCCGTTTGGAGGGGTGCAGGAGCCCTGTTGACGGGCTGGGAGCGTGGCTGCGAAAGGTGAGTATCGCTGAGTGGGTACCCCGGGCACCAGGCTAGTCGGCCGTGGTAGGCCAAGGGCCCATGGGGGGCCGGGATAGCGTAGTGGGCACGGGTGCGCCTGCTTGGTGCGGGGGCCCGGGGCGCCATTAGCCGCGTGGGCAGTGTTGTGGGCACGGGTGACCCTCGGAAAGGGGCCTGGGAAGCCAGCCTGCCACGTGTGCGTTTCAGGGGAGGTGCCATGGGGGGCACTCCCCGGTGTTAGGGAGCTGGTAGGCTCGGAGGCAGTGTAGTGCCCGGGGGTGCCATAGCGGGAGATTCGGCAGAGGGTCGTGCCTGCCAAAGGGAGCCACGTGTCCCAGCCATGAGACCGTGTGAGGGCACGGAGAGAAAATTGGGGGGCGAGGCCCGAAATTGTGAGGACACCAACACAGGCGACGGGAATCTGGGTTGTTAGAACCAATAGTTTAAGTGAGAGGCGCTTGTTGAAAGCCCCGGGGTAATTTAACAGTTAAATGGATAGGGTAGATTAGGAAGTGTACCCCTCCGCACCATCCATCCCCTCACTCTCGTTGTGGGCCGCTGGACCCACTTTGTGTTATAGATCGCTGAAGTCTGGGGAGGCCATTCTGAGGCTCCGTTGGGCCTCGACACAGGACGCTAGCTCTCCCTTATTCCCCTCCAGGAAGGGAACGTAGGGGTTGGGAGTAGGCTAGGTGACAGGATAGGTTAGCCGAACAAGGACAGTACTAGGGGTTAGGGGACGATTTATAGTGGGGAAGTAAAAAAAAAAAAAAAAAAAAAAGTTGGGGCTAAATTTGGGTTTGACAAATTAAGGGAGTGGGTATAGACAGTGACAGGCAAAGGCGATAGGTTGGGAGGGAGACCGTAGGGTAGGTCCGAGCCCGCCTTCCGAGTGGCCAGCACCACCGCACTCCCTCCACCAACCTCCACTGCACGGCAAAGGCTGGCCAGCTTCATCTGCTGGCTGCGTTGCTGCAAGGCAAAGGCCGGCCCGCTTCATCGGCAGCTGTTGTTTTGCTGCAAGGCCTGTGCCGGCCGGATCGTCTGCAACTGTTTTCTGCAAGGCCTGTGCCGGCCAGTTCATCTGCCGGCTGTGTTTGCCTGCAACGGCCTGGTTCTGCAGGCTGTGTTTGCCTGCTGCCTTTGCCATGCCATGCCATGCCCACTGCCCAGGTTCACCAGCCCCGTTCAATTTTTGCTTTGCCCCCCCCCCCTGTTCATTTCCATGCGCGCCGGGATCATCATAAAAGCAACAGTTTGCAAGCTGCAAGAACTGCCCTGTTGACAGCTACAACACGGGCCTGCAGTGGCGGCCCGTGCACCGTGTTTGCGTTCAGTTCAAACCATTCATCCATCCATTCGTTGTGTTCATTGCGTGTGCCACTTGAGCTGGCATGGAGACTACATTTGTGCAGCCCATGCACCGTTGTGGTTCACTGCGTTCAGTTCAAAAGGGAAGGCCTTGGACTGCGTGTGAGCAGCCGGCCACGTTCCCTGTCACCTGCATTGTTTGAGTCAGAGACTGCATGCGAGCAGCCTGGCTCCCTGCTAACTGCTTTCTTTTTGCAGAGTTCATTGATCCTGGGCCATGGTTTCGTGTAAAATTTGTAAGTTAAGGTAAGATGTACTGTAAATATGAGTGCACCCCCGGCATGTCTGTCTTGGCGCCGGCAATTTTATTTAAGTCGTCCGTGTGAGTGAGTTTGTTTAGGTAGTTACTCAGCCCTCAGGTTATTTATTTTGGGGACACGAATACCATGAATGTCGCACTCAGGGATCTGTAGGTAAAATGTACTAGGGGAAAACTACACATGATGGCACACGAAAATTTGACGACTCGGGACGAGTCTGTAAAAAGGGGAGGGGGTAGTGTTGTGGTTGACGAAATTCGCAAACCACCATTCAGGTCCCTTAGGTGAGATATCTCTGTAAGTATATGTGTAGTTAGGCCCAAACCCGTTGTTTAGAGGGAATAAATGTCATTCATGCGGGCTGCGACCCTTCTAGATAGCCGTTTTTCTTTTACTATCTTTATTTTGGACCAGCCGCCATTACTACGACCACCAACCACGTCTCAACAGCCATCACACAACAACCACCAACCGCAACGCCGCTTCACAACAACAGCCACGACCTTTACCGTCACAACTCGCCCTCGCAACCATCGCATCACCGTCATTCCCACGCCGCTTGTGGGCACCGATACTGGACTCGTGCAGGGCACGCACCGAGCAGGGGTGCAAAAGCGCCGGCCTCTCCGAAGAAAACGGATCAAAAACGACTCACGCCCACTTCTGTTCCGTCCTATCGGCGAGCGTGGGGCGATTTGGCCCCGCCTCCAGGTGCGTTGGAGTAATATCGCTATATGCAAATTCATGGATCAAAAAGCATTCACGCCCACTTTTCCTCGGTCCAATGGGGAGCCAGTTAGAGGTGAAGGGTCGGAGGTAAAGGGTCGAAGGTGAAGGAGCGAGGCCACGGGGCATATAAGGGGCTGCGTTCGTCAGTCAAGGCAGTTAAGAGTTCGGAGTCAGTGAAGAGTTGGGACGAGTCAAGAGAGGAGTCGGAGAAGGCGGTTGGACGGAGCTGTGGAGAGGTGGCGGCGGCGAAGGCGGTCGAGGGGATGCTCGTGTCG
>NC_140969.1:50739529-50774529 GCF_056783735.1 Eptatretus burgeri
GTCATTTTGACGCACTTCTGATGACGTCACGTCAAATCTGACACCATGTACCCGAAAGGTATTTCGTTATGGAACAATATGGCATTAGTTGCATGTTGATAGCTGTCTTATGAAGGAAGTTATGTTCAAAAGTTTGTTTTTGACCTTTTCATGACCTTGACCTTGACCTTTGACCCGATCGCTCCCAAAATCTAATAAAATCGTCCTTGGATAATCACGAACCATCACACCAATTTTCATGCAATTCGGTTTAATACTCTTGAGTTATGCGAATAACAAACAAACACACATATTCACAAATAAATAAATACACAGCGACCAAAACATAACCTTTCGCAGAATGCGAAGGTAACAAGAGTTACAACGCTGCGCGGCAACAACTAACCGACGAACGGAACAGGAAGATTATCACTTCCTGCTCAGAAAATCAACTTCCGGCGTCACACAGAAAACGATTCAGCACAAAAAACGTCGCTCTTCCGCATAAACCCCACCCACAATTCACCCGGCAATCTCCGCCCACAATCCACCCGGCAATCTCCGCCCACAATCCACCCGGCAATCTCCGCCCACAATCCACCCGGCAATCTCCGCCCACAATCCACCCAGCAATCTCCGCCCACAATCCACCCGGCAATCTCCGCCCACAATCCACCCGACAATCTCCGCCGACAATCCACCCGGCAATCTCCGCCCACAATCCACCCGGCAATCTCCGCCCACAATCCACCCGGTAATCTCCGCCCACAATACACCTGGCAATCTCCGCCCACAATACACCCGGCAATCTCCGCCCACAATTCACCTGGCAATCTCCGCCCACAATCCACCCAGCAATCTCCGCCCACAATCCACCCGGCAATCTCCGCCCACAATACACTTGGCAATCTCCGCCCACAATACACCCGGCAATCTCCGCCGACAATACACCCGGCAATCTCCGCCGACAATCCACCCGGCAATCTCCGCCCACAATCCACCCGGCAATCTCCGCCCACAATCCACCCAGCAATCTCTGCCCACAATACACCTGGCAATCTCCGCCCACAATACACCCGGCAATCTCCGCCCACAATTCACCTGGCAATCTCCGCCCACAATCCACCCAGCAATGTCTGCCCACAATCCACCCGGCAATAAGTGTGACAAGACGCAGGACAGAATAGCCAATTATATAACAGCGCGATGTCGCCGCGCTGGAAAAATAGCGCAGATTATACCTGGGTCAGTGTCCAGCTGCCCTGACTTCACCACACTGCTTTACATCCATTGGCTCGACAGCCGGCCTGACTCCACCCTAATAAAAATATGCGCCACCATTGCATGAATCAGCACAGATCTGCAGGCCTCAGGCCTAAGGCCTGGATGGTAGTCCATGGCGAGTGCAATTGGAATGATCCCAGGTGTATAACCACAATGTATTATAGATAACCATAAGCCATACACATATTTTTGCTTCACATATGTACACCAGTTATTTTAAAAAATGAAATAGGCAAACCCTAGAAACGAACGAAACACAATGAGTTGGAGAGGTTCTTCTTCTTCATTTTGGTTCCAGTGTCAGCTCAACCCTGCATTAAAGCAACCCAATTTTTATCTTCGATTTATTATCATAGTTGTCTTTATTGATTTACTAGATGACCCATGAACCCGTTGGGTTCCCGTTGTGACAGCGGTTGATGAAAAAAAAAAAGACAAAATTTTAATATTATTGAATGGTCAAACTTTAACTTGAAAAATTGAGCATTTACCTCAGGAGTCATCGTTCGGGCATATACATCATCTATACATTACTAAAACTCTCATCTTGTATATATATATATATATATATATATATATATATATATGTATGTATGTATACATATGTATGTTCCCGAAATGCAGCCAAAACGGTACACGACAGCACAAAAATTTTGGGCCACCTTACTCACCATTCACCTGCGGTGTGCAGTATCAAGTTTCGTTCAAATCGGGCAAGAAAAAAATTATTAAAAAATCAATTCCCTCTTCAGTCAAGTTTTAGTACGACGATCCATAAAGTGCAGGGACAAACCATGGAGAATGTGTTGATATATCTCGAGAAACGGTTTACCGAACGATGACTCGTGAGATAAATGCTCAAATTTTCTTCAAGTTAAAGTTTGATCACGAAATAATTTTTATTTTTATATATTTTTTTTCATCAACCACTGTCACAGCGGGAGCCCAACGGGTTCATGGGCCATCTAGTATTTGTGTGTGTATATATATATATATATATATATATATATATATATATATATATATATATATATATATATATATATATATATATATATATATATATATATATATATCTTCCTCTTCCTCTTTCGGCTGCTCCCGTTAGAGGTCGCCACAGCGGATCATACTTATAATCCGCATAGTGATTTGGCACGTTTTACGGCGGATGCCCTTCCTGACGCAACCCTGGTCGCCTCTTACGACACAGGGATATATAGATATATATATATATATATATATATATATATATATATATATATATATATATATATATATATATATATACACATATATATATATATATACACACATACATACATATATGGTGATGGTGAATGCTTTACACTCATTGGCTGGACAGCCGGTCTGACTCCACTCTAATAAAAATATGCACCGTCATTGCATGAATCAGCACAGATCTTGGTACATGGCTTTATTATGATAGGTTACAGAACAAGTTTGCGTTTCAGGATATTTTGTCTATTTTTTTCCATAGTCATGCCCCTTTTAAAAGAAGACAAGAAGCGAATACTTCAGAAACCGAAGAAGGGATGAATGGATCATATATATATATATATATATATATATATATATATATATATATATATATATATATATATATATATATATATATATATATATACATATATATATATATATATTGTTGTGGTTGACGAAATTCGCAAACCACCATTCAGGTCCCTTAGGTGAGATATCTCTGTAAGTATATGTGTAGTTAGGCCCAAACCCGTTGTTTAGAGAGAATAAATGTCATTCACTCGGGCTGCGACCCTTCAGGATAGCCGTTTTTCTTTGACTATCTTTATTTTGGACCAGCCGCCATTACTACCACCACCAACCACGTCTCAACAGCCATCACACAACAACCACCAACCACAACGCCGCTTCACAACAACAGCCACGACCTTTACCGTCACAACTCGCCACCATCGCATCACCACCATTCTTGCGCCACTTGTGGGCACCGATACTGGACTCGTGCAGGGCGCGCACCGAGCAGCGTGTTCAGAAACATCACAGACTTTCCGAAGAAAACGGATCAAAAACGACTCACGCCCACTTCTGTTCCGTCCTATCGGTGAGCGTGGGGCGATTTGGCCCCGCCTCCAGGGCGTTGGAGTGCGGTCGCTATATGCAAATTCATGGATCAAAAGGCATTCACGCCCACTTTTCCTCGGTCCAATGGGGAGCCAGTTAGAGGTGAAGGGTCGGAGGTAAAGGGTCAAAGGTGAAGGAGCGAGGCCACGGGGGATATAAACGGCTGCGTTCGTCAGTCAAGGCAGTTGGCAGTTGGGAGTTCGCGGAGCCAGTGAAGAGTTGGGACGAGTCAAGAGAGGAAACGGAGAGGGCGATCGGACGAAGCTGTGGAGAGGCGGCGGCGGCGAAGGCGGTTGAGGGGGTGCTCGCGTCGGATTCGGGGAACTGCGGAGGGCGAGGCCGGCGGCGTGACCGAGGTCGTGGTGGAGACGCTCGTCGCGGGACCCGAGACAGGGAGACATCCTCCTTTCCCCCGAGCATCAACAACCCCCTCCTGTTTCCCCCCCGCGCTGAGATAGTGCGACAAGGGGGCCCCTTTCCCACCCCCCTACCAGACACCGTCCGCGAGGTCCCCGGAGTTGGGGCGCCACCGCCACTTTGCGTCTCATCATCAGACGGGTAGGCCCGACGCGGTCTCGGCCCCAGGCCCGCCTACCCCCCTCATCCTTGAGGGTGGTCCTTTTCTTTTGCTTTGGGTATATGTGTTGTCGGCGCCGTCTGTGAAGTAAAATTGTATTAGTGTTGCCGTGTGCTCGGTAGTCGGATAGCTCTGCATTATCTTCTTCTTTTATATTTGCTTTTTGTGTAATATTGTGTGTTTCTTCTCCTTTTACATTTGCTTTTGATGTAATTGTATATGTGTGCTTTCCGTTCATCGCGAAATAAATGTGCTTATTGTTGAACTGTTTTCCCGTTTCGCTTCGTCTTTTCCTGTATTGAATCTCCATCTTACTTCACGTAAAGGGTTGGTCGTGGGCTAAAACGCCCGATAATTAATCGAACCGTCGGGGCCGACGATAACACCGCTCGGTTATCCCGATAGTACGGAACGAGTCGCTTAAAGTGGCCCGTGTCCGAAGTCGACCTGCGGCGAGGTGCGATCGCCCGGTCTACCCTCCGTGTGGGTACTTAGGTAGGTCGAATTTGGCGAGCAACCCTATCCCACGCGGGGGGCCGATTGGCACGATCGTGGTGAGGCCGAAAGGTCCACCCGTGACTAGTTCCCGGCGTTAGTCCGAGAGGGTCACGACTGGATTGTCCGTCCGGTGGGCGACGTGCCGCGATTCGAGTTACGTGGCCGTTCGCACGCCGGCGGGCGCGAATCCGCAACAATATATATATATATATATATATATATATATATATATATATATATATATATATATATATATATATATATATATATATATATATATCTTCTTCTCTCGGCTGCTCCCTTTTAGGGGTCGCCACAGCGGATCATCCGTATGATCCGCATACTGATTTGGCACATGTTTTACACCGGATGCCCTTCCTGACGCAACCCTGGTCGCCTCTTACGACACAGGGATATGGTACACCTATTTTAACCGGGGTATACACCGGCCCAGTACACTGGTACTCATTTCGCCGACCTCGGAAGGATGACAGGCTGAGTCAACCCCCTGGTGTATTAATTCAGTGGCCCAACGGGGCTTGAACTCAGGACCTTTTGGATCCCAAGCCGCTGCCCTAACCACTGCGCCAACACCAGGCTCCTATATATATATATATATATATATATATATATATATATATATATATATATATATATATATATATATATATATATATATATATATCTTCTTCTTCTTCTTTCGGCTGCTCCCGTTAGGGGTCGCCACAGCGGATCATCCGTATGATCCGCATCGTGATCTGGCACAGGTTTTACGCCGGATGCCCTTCCTGACGCAACCCTGGTCGCCTCTTACGACACAGGGATATGGCATACCTATTTTAACCGGGGTATACACCGGCCCAGTACACTGGTACTCATTTTGCCGACCTCGGAAGGATGACAGGCTGAGTCAACCCCCTGGTGTATTAATTCAGTGGCTCAACGGGGCTTGAACTCAGGACCTTTTGGATCCCAAGCCGCTGCCCTAACCACTGCGCCAACACACCAGGCTATATATATATATATACATATATATATATATATATATATATATATATATATATATATATATATATATATATATATATATATATATATATATATATATATATATATATATATATATATATATATATATATATATATATATATATATATATACATATACATACATATACAAGATGAGAGTTTTAGTAATATATAGAGAGTCTACAAAAGATATCAATAAATGAAAATAGTCTTTCCTTTGATTTTGCCGAATAGACCCAAACGTGATCGGAAGAATTTACAAAGGCGTTTCGTGAGCGTTTTGCTAACATAAGCCGAACCCTCAAACACTGACAAATCCATCTTTGAACACACAGTTAATTATCCATAAATTATGAAAGGAGATTAACATCAGGAAATTAAGATCCGTCATAGTTGGGAGCATATAAACAGCTGATTAGCCTATGAAACCCCGCCTATATCTCTACCATCCAATTTAAATGATGCACTCGCATTGAATCAAAGCACCACTGACAATTCTTGGAGGGATTCAGAGTTTTGCTCCTCATCGTTGGTTGATCCAGGTCATCTTACACGAGATTCAGCAACCAACGGAATCATCCCTTTGAGAAATCCATTCATCCCTTTGAGAAATCCATTCATCCCTTCTTCGAGATTATCCATCCCACCCTCCACTCATCCATCCCTCGTTCCATTCATCCATCCCTCTTTCCATTCATCCATCCCTCTTTCCATTCATCCATCCCTGCTTCCACTCATCCATGCATCCTTACACTTATCTATCCCTCCTTCTCCTCATCCATCCAACCAGTGATCATGGAGAAGACAATCTGTGAATGTTAACAATCTCTGTATATCAGCTGTGGTTCCCAAATGTGTGCCACTTTGGGTAATCTGGATTGAAGTGACCAATGATGGTTATTGAAACATTTATTATGTTTTATGGTTGGGTTATATACAAAGTACAAACATAATTAGTGGCAATCTATTTATTATGTATGCATATCTGATGTTGTTTTTCCACTCCTTCCATACTCTTATATGGGCCGAATTTACAAAAGGTGTTTAATGAGTCTTGCTAACACACCCTAACCTTTAAACGCTGACAAAATCATCTTTGTATGCAGCTAATTACCCGTTTAAACAGCTATTTACAAAGGAAGATTAACATCTGTTTAGCTGTACATGTAAAACGCTAAACAGCCGTTTAGTTAGTTTAGTTATGCATGTCTAAGTTATGATTCATTCCGTTTAATCATTTATTTTGTTCAGTGCACTGTACAGGTCACCAAACCAATTAACATCAATGACTCCAATTGGCCTCACCATATGGCAAGTTTTAGTTCATGTGGTCAAATAGTGGCCCCATGTCGGCCAAGAAAACAAGGGACAATTATTCATTGAGCAACAAATGGGTTTAATCGAGGTTCACCAAGGAACAGAAATTTAGGCAAGAGTAGGCCTTTTCTGTTCATATACCCGAGTGCATTTGGACCACCAGGATTTACAATTGTCACATGAGATCATCAAATAGCTCCAATAACCCCAGGGAATTGTGATATTGCATAGAATCCTTCTGTTGCAGCTCTCCTTTCTTCTGGAGTATCTGGAAAATGTATAAAGTGTATTTTCACAGCACAAATGGCTGCAGTGACGCGATGAATCACTTTGCAACGTGTGGCTTGTGAAAAACCACACATATCTCCAACGTTCAAATAAAACGATGCACTTGCATAGAATCGCAGCACCATGGACAATTGTTGGAGGGGATTCAGGGCATTGCTCCTCATGATCGTAGGTTGATCCAAGTCATCTTACACTGGATTCAGCATCCAACGAAACGATTCCTTTGAGAGTCTGTAACTCTGGACAAATTTGATCTTGTCATACTTCTCCAGACGATTGCATCTCTCCTCGAAGATTCTCAATGCACATCGATGAACTGCCCTTTTCTGTTCTGCCTCCTCTTGAGCTAATTCAAAAACTCCAAACACATCCATATTCAACGTCCCACGCAAACTACAAATTCTAAGCCGTACAATGCTTGCTTAATGCTCTTAAATGCACTCTTAACAATTAAACGCCTTTCGTAAATTCGGCCCTTGTCGATGTGTAAAAATGTATTTGCTATTTAAATTAAATAAAATCAATTTTTATGATTAATTGACATGGTCATCACAGTATCATCCGTTGAAATGTTTTTTTGTTTTCTTGATTATCAATCTCCCAATGGGGAAATCTTGTAAAAAAAAAAAAAATCCCAAAAATGTTCAAAGCAATGTTTTAAGCACCAATCCTGAGTGAGATAATCATTGAGTATTATTTAACAGCTGAGTCCCAACACACCCCCATGCAATATTAAAAAAGGTGTTGGCAAAAATATCTGTTTGAGTTGAAAACAGGTTATTGCAGAAAAAAGGTATCATATCTACTCTAATACACATTCCCACTCTTGGCAAACCCCAACACTTTACAGCTAAACTAGTTTCCCAAATAATACCCAAACATTATCGATATCATAAAGCAGGACTGTCTGTCTGTCTGTCCCCAAACTACTTCCTCAGTTTTGAGGTGAGCCATGCCAAACTTTCTGTGGAACCTTTTGGGGTCCCAGTGAGTGTCCTAAGGTGGATGGGAGGTCTCATAAGTTTCTCAAAACTTTATATTTTCAGATTTTGGGCTCCCACTCGTATGTAGCACTGGTACCTCATGAGTGATATCTCATATGAATACAGTAATATACTTCCTTTACAGTAAGATGCAATATGGTCATGAACCCTGCAAGTCCATTTTATCCCATGGGAAATAAAAGCCAGGAATGTGACGTACCTGATTATGACATACATAACCAGGAGGTTGCCCGCGAGCCCCAGCACACAAACGATGGCATACAGGGACGCGATGGCCGCCGAGGCGTCGTGCGTATTGTTGTCAGCTCCATCATGGTTCTTGATGTTACATGCAGTCCAGTTGCTGGTGTTTTGGACCTGACGTGTTATGGTCAGGTTGGATGACAGGGAAGCACAGCCATCAAACATATCTCGGAGGATCTTATTAATGTCCCACCAGGTGCTCGTTCCGTTGGCCATCATTCAAGCACCACGTTCAATTTCTGCAATGTGACAATATCCGTGGTATGAGTTGGACTCTTACAAAACTCACCTATGAACTTTCATGGAATCTTATCAGATCTATCTCACGAGGAATTCTTTGTAAGGGGACCAAAGAACACATTTCACAGGTTACATATGCTTTCTCCTGAAATATATCAAAGCATATGGAGAACCGTGATTTCACATATACATACACACTGTACATCGCTTCCCCAATATGCAAGACCCCTGCGCTGAAGTACAAGAACCACAGACCAAGAGAGGACAAACTTTATTACTATTATTTGATCAATAAATCCTATATACACGAACAAAAACGAATTGATGGGAAAGTTTGTATTTACGGTTCAATCAACCCCAAAGTATTCAAGTAAACCAGGTACACGAACGAACCTCGTGGCAGCCTTTACCAAACACAAACTGCAATCAGCCAAGAAAAAAACCTGAAACGTTCACCTGTTCAAAGGAGATTGGTTGACAACGGTCAAGGCTCCAGCAAAAATATCAGAAATATTCAGGTACTCAAAGCAAGGATGATGAAATCAGTGAAGGCTCCAGCAAAAAGACCCAAAATCTTCAGGCGCTCAAATGTCTGCAGCAAATATTTGATACATCTTGGGTGGTGAAGCGGCGTCAGAGCCGACTGAAGAGACGACTGGAGGCTTCTGCTGGATGTCGGGAGAAGGGTGGGGGTTGCATGAGCAGGGATGCTGAGAGAGGAGGGGTGCAAGTAGCACGGCGATGCGGGAAGCTGTTGATGAAATGATGGGATCAGCCCGACTCCTCCACTGGCGTGACGGTGGCGCTCTGGGTCTGCTGCGTTCACTGGACAGAACTGGAGTCTGTGCACCGGGTGAGCGGTCGTGGGACACGTTCGATCGTGGCATTGAGTGCTCTGTCCTGGGGACAGTTTGAGGTAGTTCGCTATATGTCACTTCGTCCCTCGGATGAGTCTGGATTCACCTCCGACGAAAGGAAATTGAAAGTCTATCAAATCCAAAACATGGTTCATTTCGAGCTCGTACTGCGAATTTCACACGAACACACGTGTCCAATTCACTGAACGCCCACGTCTGGTGAGCTCCTGGCGATGCGTGGATGGGGAAGGGTCTGCAGGGGGGTACATGTGTATGTTGGAGGGGGTTATGATATGAAAGCCGGATTCTCCAGTCATTTGTCCGTGAGTGAGTCCAAATGCAGAGTAACGTACTTGTGCCAAAATGCTCTTCTCGGAAAATGTGTGGAAACATGATCCTTCCCTGCATATTAAAAACATCCTCCTCAGTCGTTTTGACCTTTATGCTGAACATCTTTTTACCTCGACAGTTACCGAAAGCCGAAGGGACGAGAGGGATATGTGTGTGTGTGTGTGTGTGTGTGTGTGTGTGTGTGTGTGTGTGTGTGTGTGTATATGTATATGTACGTGTGTGTGTGTGTATATGTATATACATATATATATATATATATATATATATATATATATATATATATATATATATATATATATATATATATATACATATATATATATATATATATATATATATATATATATATATATATATATATATACACATATGTGTGTGTGTGTGTGTGTGTGTGTGTGTGTGTGTGTGTGTGTGTGTGTGTGTGTGTGTGTGTGCGTGCATGCACACGCGCATGTGTGTGTATGTATGTGTATTTGTGTGCGTGTGTTTATATGTATACATATATATACATATATATATATATATATATATATATATATAAATATATATATATATATATATATATATATATAAATATATATATATATATATATAAATATGTGAGTGTATATATGTATATATGTGTGTGTGCATATATGTATATATGTGTGTGTGCTTGGGTCTATTCGGCAAAATCAAAGGAAAGACTATTTTCATTTATTGATATCTTTTGTAGACTCTCTATATATTACTAAAACTCTCATCTTGTATATGTATGTATATATATATATATATATATATATATATATATATATATATATATATATATATATATATATATATATATATATATATATATATATATATATATATATATATATATATGAGCCTGGTGTTGGCGCTGTGGTTCGGGCAGCAGCGTGGGATCCAAAAGGTCCTGAGTTCAAGCCCCGTTGGGCCACTGAATTAATACACCAGGGGGTTGACTCAGCCTGTCATCCTTCTGAGGTCGGCGAAATGAGTACCAGTGTACTGGGCCGGTGTATACCCCGGTTAAAATAGGTGTACCATATCGCTGTGTCGTAAGAGGCGACCAGGGTTGTGTCAGGAAGGGCATCCGGCATAAAACAAATCACGATGCGGATCATACGGATGATCCGCTGTGGCGCCCCCGAAAGGGAGCAGCCGAACGAAGAAGAAGATATATACATATACAGTAGACTAGGCGTAAGTCGTCACCATCGGGACCGAGAAAAAAGTGACGACTTAGAAATGTGACGACTTACCCGTATGCGAACATTCATGGTGACTGTGGGGTGAAGGATGAAGTCGCGTGTGGCCTGGACACATATGTGTGAGAGCCGGCTATTGTACCAAAAGGAAAACACAATCCTCGGGGCATAGGTGGGGGTGAGTTGGTGAGTTGGAAAGTGATCAAGCAAAGATGGAATTCATGAATCAGTTTATCAAAAGTAAAGATAATGAACAACTCTGTAAGACAACTCGTATACCATCGGTGATGGTATGGTGACAAATTACATGACACACAGTCATCGTGGTGATGATTACCACTCAATGCCTATGTGTAAGTGAGTGCGGTCATGTACAAAACAAGCCAAGATAAAACCATGATCGGACTTCAACACGAAGCTCGATCGATCCTTTACTTCTTCGCGAAGTAATCCGTTATGTTTGAATGCCTCAAACTCTTGGGCATCTGGTGCATGAGAAAGGATTCAAACTGGTCATTGTATTCCATGATGTTGGCAGGGCAATCCTCCACCGAAAGACAGTATCGGCCGAATATTTGGCCGAATCGGCCGAAACCGAATATTTGGCTGAGCTGACATTTGCCGAAACCAGATGATGAGCGCGTCATCGACAACTTCAAAGGACACACATTTCACGCATTTCACACTTCCCACCGGCCTCACGATCTTCTCCACTTGTCCAAATATCTTGCCCTTATTCTTCAAGATATCGTTCAATGTCTGCCGTTTGATGTCCAACTTCTCAGCTATGTCTGTTTTCTTCATCAGTGGATTTGCCTCGCAAAACTGGATAATGTCGTATTTTTCTTGGAAGGTTTTAGTTGTAATCTTACGCTTAGTCGCCATTGTCCTGCCTGCAGTGCGATCAACGTGTGTACGCAGTTATAAATAGCCTATCATTATCAGTTATAAACAGTTCCATGTGATGAGTTAGGAGTGGTAATTTACTTGAGTTTCCATTACGTGGGAATGGACATCTGATGACTTAGACGAAGTGACGACTTGGAGAAGACGACTTACAGAGGGATGACCCTTTATTCAAAGGGATTTAACATGAGATAAATTCGGGACTTTTTGACGCTGCCGACTTAGGCGGTGACGAGTTACACGCTGCCGACTTACACCTAGTCTACTGTATATATATATATATATATATGTGTGTGTGTGTGTGTGTGTGTGTGTATATATATATATATATATATATATATATATATATATATATGTGTGTGTGTGTGTGTGTGTGTGTGTATGTATATATATATATATATATATATATATGTGTGTGTGTGTGTGTGTATATGTATATATGTGTGTGTGTGTGTGTGTGTGTGTGTGTGTGTGTGTGTGTGTGTGTGTGTGTGTGTGTGTGTGTGTGTGTGTGTGTGTGTGTACATATATAACATATACAGTATAATATAAAATTTGTGTGCTGTATATAATTTGTATATAATATACAGTATAATGTCACGTATAATATGTGTTTGTATATAATATGCAGTATAATATGTTGATATGTCTGTGTCAGGGTGTATCAGTCAGTAATTCTGTACCTCAGACCAACTTTAGCGTCATCCTAAAGTTGGGCCAGAAAGAGTCCTTGGGTACAGTTCAATGCAACCCGAATGCAACCATAACATGACATCAAAATTAACCATAAGTTGATTTTGTATTTTCAATATGTACCAAGTCCGAGATGGGAGTTTTATAATATACCAGCAAATACAACCCGTCGCTTTGCTGGTGGAAATATTAAGTGGGAGAAGAAAGAGGGAGGGGAGGGATAGAGGAGGGAGAGGAGGGATAGAGGAGGGAGGGGAGGGATAGAGGAGGGAGGGGAGGGATAGAGGAGGGAGGAAAGGGAGGGAAAGAGGAGGGAGGAAAGGGAGGAAGAGAGTCGGGAGAGAGGACAGGAGGGAGAGAGGGAGAGAGGGAGAGAGTCGGGATAGAGAGAAGGAGGGAGAGAGGGAGAGAGAGGAGGGGAGGAGAGAGAGGGGAGGAGGGAGAGAGGGAGAGGAGGGGAGGAGGGAGAGGGGAGTAGGGAGAGGGGAGGAGGGAGAGAGGGAGAGGAGAGGAGGAGGGAGAGGAGAGGGGAGAATTTGGGAGGAGGTCAGCATGAGGAGAGGGGTTCTCAACTTGCATTTGGTTGTGGTACTTGTGGAGAAGGGGGTGGGGAGGGGGGTAATGCAAGATTGAACGAAATGGGGTACATTAAATCAGCACGTTAATATATCAAGCAGAGACCGACCTCCTCAAATCCCACTTGCTGAGCCATGTCCACAATCTTTTGCCTTGCCTCGCTGACTTCAGCCTCCATGAAACCTCTAACTCAATCACTGCTTCAGGTTAGAATTGATGGAGATGAAAGTGTGGCTGGGCATGTGTTACCAATAAGTTCCAGTTTCGAGGTTAAACGCTTGGCTTGGTGTGTAACCTCTATCTGCAATCACTGATTTGAAGACAGCTGGAAATTGTTCGACAGCAGCATGATCTGCAGCAGCAGCTTCCTGAGTCAACTTGAGATTGTGGAATGCATGCCGACTCTTGAAGCACTCGAACTACCCATGACTGGCAGCAAAAGGCACTGGATCACTGGTATCTTTGGTTAGATCACCATACAAACTCTTCGCCTTCTCGTGAATGACCATTCCAGATAAGTGCATCTTCTGTTGGTTCTGATGCTCTGTCCGCATGATCAGCATCTTCACTATTTTTTCAATAGCATCAGGCTGAGATCTTGCAATTCTGGTAACACTGAGATTCCTTGTTGTCTGAGCTCTGTTATGGATTTTATCACGATTGTTATGAATAGTTCTCACTGTATGAATCACGAAGTCCGATCTCTCTTTAAATATCAATGGTGCGCTCACCTTTATCAAACCGATCTAAAACTTTTCATTTCACCTCCAAATAAATCAGACCTTCTTGACTTCTTCTTTACTTGATAATTATCTCCAATGCCACTAGTTTCGGCCGCTGTGAGTGAATGACTCGCTCAGAATGATGGAGCACGACCAACTCGCACAGGATGACTTAGCACAGTTGCTGTTGTTGTTGTTGAATTAAATCCTCGCTGTTACGAAAACCCGTTATCAGAACACATGTTATACAAGGGTCACCTGTACTTGGACAAAATATTACGTCAATATACAACATCTCAACAAATCAAATTTGCCACTCGTATTCTCAGCGTTATGGAATACTCGCAAAAGTATCTATCCCCAGTGATGATCCCTGCGGCTATGATCATAGTTCATCCTGGTCCTGGATTTGCTGCCATCACGAAAAGCGGCCACCTTTCACACCTTGGAATCACCCTTGAAGTAGGTCATGTGAAAAATCACCCTTGAAGTAGGTCATGTGAAAAATCACCCTTGAAGTAGATCATGTAAAAAATCACCCTTGAAGTAGGTCATGTGAAAAATCACCCTTGAAGTAGGTCATGTGAAAAATCACCCTTGAAGTAGGTCATGTGAAAAATCACCCTTGAAGTAGATCATATGAAAAATCACCCTTGAATCACACTTGAAGTAAGTCATGTGAAAAACTCTAACAAAAACCCAGTCACTGAACATGCGAGCTGTGAATTATGGGATGAACAAAAGCCTGAGGACCTTCTGACAGCTCTGTTTCACCTGTGTCCCTCGATACAGTGTGTTTCCACTAAAATTCCAGGCTGTTTTGGTGCAGTTTGTCCTACGAAATCTCTTCCAGAGGGACCAATTCACCAACACTTCCATTCCTATTGATGACTTCAATCTCGTCAATGGTCAACGCGGCATCTAGCTTCGGAACCATAAATACAGCGAACACTCCAAAGTACGCTGTGATGTATGATGTATCCCTGCCTTAGCCCGCAATAACAGTTGGCGATCTTGTTTACATGATCGCACATGACCATGATAAGAGTTGTGCAAGACCCCGATACCTCGTCACATTGATCGATCACCCATGGTGTCAGATGAAGAAGTTCTCGTTACAATTGCAAAACAGTCCGTGTTATGTTCGATCAAATGAATGTTACAATGTACCTGCATATAGTGATTTCAAAACCCTAATTGCCCAATATTGCCTAAAAACCCTAATACAATGGCAAGCACTATTGTATGGCTTGTGTTATGGTTGTTTTTTTTAAAGTACATTTCCAGTCAGTTTGTGTAAAGGCCCATTTGTAATGGCAGGCATAAAATGTGGGAGGGAAGGAGTCTGGACTGCTTTTTGTATTGATATGTACATCCAGGGGGAGCTTTCGGGCATCCAGGTGTGGAACCTCCATCTTGACAGAGTGCTGTTTGTTATGTGCATTAAACGTGATTGGATTTGAGCCTGAATGTGTGGAATCTTCCAACAAGTACTGACGTATAGTTGCGGGCCAGGGGCGAAGACCACAAGGGGTCAACTAACTCGGGTTCCCACCAGACTTTGCGGAATCACAGGTCGTCACATACGATTAACTTTGTGATACCGCGCGTCGCTAATTGACAGTGAACGCCAATACCTCGACCACGTGACTTAGGGTCCTCCATCTAATACTGTTTACCTAAAGGTCACGTGCTCGAAGTAACGGGGAACACGCCCTCAGTACGCACTTGCTCATACCAGGTCACCTTACCAGATCAGATGCAGTCGAGGGGAACTACCAAGCACGTGCCGGCTAGGAAACAGATCGTTGGGGGAATAACGTCCCAGCTAAACGAGGGTACGGGTCATGCTGGACCAATGGAAGAAAACACGAAAACGAGCTGGGAACATTTCTATATAACACATTTATTTACAATCAAGCGAGGAAAAGTATGCGGCACATTGAACGGGGTTATATTTTATGCACAGCAGGGGATAGCAAGGAATTTGTAGGGTGCGGAAAAAGACAAGCAATCTTCGAAAAGCAGATACAGAGCAGAGTTATGCCATTATATCTTCTACAATCTTAGCTTATGCTCGGACAGACGCCATTACACACACACACACACACACACACACACACACACACACACACACACACACACACACACACACACACACACACACACACACACACTCACACACACACGGAAGATTAGATAGCCCAGAGAGAAAGAAAGCAGGTGAGGGTAAACGACCTTTCAATACATGGTGCGGTCGGCAGACCAACGCAACCCAGAACGCTTATGGAAAGGTAGGTGTGAGGAATACTGGTGGTGTCTAAGATGTGGGAGTGGGAGGTGTGGTGTCGTGCAATGTGGGAGGGGGGAGGGGTGTGGTGTTGCGCCAGAGGAAAATGGGACTGCGAGTAATTAACATTCTTCTTTGGAGGTCCACAGAAGACGGGAAAGAGGTGGATAGAGAGAGAGAGGAGAATTGATGCGTTAGTAGAAAGATCCCTGACCAAGCTGTGGAATGGTCTGTATGTGTAGTGTGTTCCTCCGTGGGACACTCCGCCTGAGTGTTCCCACCTCGTGATATGGCGTGTTATCTCCTGCTTAATTATTTGCCGGGGCTTGTGGCAATGTGTGCGCCGCACTGGTCCATCTGGCTGCGTGGGGGTGGCGGGACATCGACAGCATGGCAGGGAGTCTCGAAGGACGGCAGTTGCCCCGGATCTTGTGTGTAATTTACTGCATTATGTAAGTTACAAAAGTGGTTTGAAGTTGACATGGATTATTTATTCTATAAAATCAAAAAGTACAAGGGAATTAATTAAACCAGCAATTCATCAAGGTATTTAACTGCTACATGTGGACTAAGCCATATGAATTTGGAAGTGCTTTTACATCCTGTGTGTGGAAATCATTGGGATAGGTAAACAGCCATTTCAGGACAAATATTTTGATGAATTCATCAAACATAAAGCTACGCAGATGTTTCTTGAGTGATCCAAAGATAGGGAAATTAAAAGATGACAAGACAGAGTGGAATAATTGGGGATGATTTATAGCATTTTCCATGTGAGGTTGGATGGTTGGTTGTGCAACACACTTCACACAGAGTGTCGGTTCTGCTGAATGCAATTCATTGACTTGGGTTGCAATCCTGGACATAGGATACTTGGCTGAGGCAGCAGGATTTTGGAATTTGTTCAGGGTGCCGGCAATACCTCACCTACACTTCACGAAGGACACCGTTTAACATCCTTCCAATAGACAGTGCACATTGATGTATCACCCTGCATGCGAAACACCAGGATGACAGTTTATAGCTGGATCGACATTCAAACCCAAGCCAGATAGCTCAGAGGTGAGCGTGCATACCTGTAGGCTGTCCTACCAGCAAGCATTCCTTTACAGTAAAGTCACACCCTGAGTTCATCAGACTCATCATATTCTGCCTATTGTCTCAACTCAATGAGTACCGTCATTTTACTGTTGTGGGTTGATTGTTTTACCACATTCAAGAACTTCCACATTAGGGTCCTCAAACACTACTCTCATAATATTTTAGTCTGATGGCTGATTATTGAACATTTGTGGTAGTGGGGACAATAATGTCTTCATCAATTAAATGTAGACACGGTGAATTAGCATGCATGATGGGAAGAGTTGTGACGTTGGACAAATTTCTATTTGTAGCCCTCAGATCAAAGGGACGTAGGCGGCCATAAGTGTGACAGAAGACGTGACAGAAGACACAGGACAGAATAGCCAATTATATAACAGCGCGATGTCGCCACTTTTATTGGCATTAAATGATGGACCCATGTCAAACAATGTCACAATCCTCTTCAAGAAACCGTCTCGCTCTTCCTGGTAGCATTCCAGGAACTCTGATAAAGTTGTCACATGTGGTTGCCTTTTGATGAAGCATGTGGTCATTTTGTACTCAACTTGCATAAACCCTATTGAATTTCAAGTGAGAATGAATGATTGTTTCTGCACTTCCAACACTGACTTGTAATTATTTTGCAATTCCATGCATATAATAGTAAACTGGTGATTGTTCAAACATATCTGTTCAACACGTTTAATGTTTTTGTGAGTGACAGCAGTTGGTTGTATAATATAAGAATGTTCAAGATCGCTCACTTAATCGCAGCCTTTTTTTGAAGTCGCTGCATCAAAAACATGACCAGAACATAACCCTAACCGTCACCTGAACAGCTCTATACAGAGTATCGATGCTACTGAAGCAGTTTCTTTGGTTAGCCGCTAGGGTAACCTTCGACATAGGAAGTCAGGGCAGGAATTTGGAATTTGACCATGGTGCCGGTGATAGTTCGCCTACTCTTCACTAAAAACACCGTAGGATCTTTAACGTCCATCTGAGGGACAACATACACATTGATGAACCACCCTGCCTGTGGAACACTGGGATGACAGTTTATAGCTGGGCCAAGATTCAAACCCAGGCTAGACAGCTCAGAGGTGTGTGCTTACCTCTCGGAGTCTAGGCCATCCTGCCAGCCATTAAAAGACATGCATCTGACAAAATTATGCAGGCAGTTTCCTGTGAACTTTAACTGTTTTCTTGTTCTTCTTAACAAGGAATCACACACACCTCTGTACCACAGCAAACATTACCATAATCAGCTTATTGGTTTTACCCAGAATGCTTCTTGTCTCGAAAATCAAATGCTTTGCCTCACATCGATGGGTAAACAATAACATTGTAGAAAATTTTAACGGTGGTATTTTTAATCTTACATGTCATACAATAATGAAAAGTATACCTCGACCTTAAACTGGGCGATATTAAACCGATATCACAATATCTTATCACCAAATAATCCTTGCCTTAATGTTCTGGTCATTCATACATTTCCACCATCATGACAATGGGTTATATACAGGTTGTAATAACACAAGAGCTTGGTTGTATAAATGTTTGTTGCTCATTGTTATTCTCTGTCCATACATGCTTTCTGTATTCAAATCTGGGATGGATGTCTACCTTCTGTCTCAAAAGCCACTCACTATGCTCCCAGTGGAAACTGTAAACTGCTCAGCCATTTTCAGCCACCCAAATGGAACATGATAGCCAAGATCTGGACCCTAATCTGAGAGTCCTTTGGGGATAATATATTTTCTCTTCTCTATTGCAAACACATCAAATAATTCACTTATTATGGATTGCGACTGATCTGGTTTGGTCATGTAGCCAGAAAGGACAGATGATGAATACATTAAGAAGAGAGTAAGTTTTGAGGCAAATGGAAAAAGGCCAATAGGCAGGCAAAAGAAAACATGTCAGGGATGTGTGAACAATGACGTGAAAAGATTATTAGGTCTGAAGAAGGAAGATGTAAATGAAAGAACCAAATGGAGATATGCCATCAATCGACCAACTCCCCATCAATCGACCAATAGTGGAAAAGGTCGTTAAACGAATATGATGAGGAAACTGATCTGAATAACTTGGCTAGAATAAGAGCTGGGCTTGCTGATGCTGGTCATGGAAGCCAACTGTTCACCATCTTTCTTGTCCAAAGAACAACAAATTCGGTCTTGTCAGAGATCGCATAGCTTACCTGCATGCAGGCTCGTGCAAAGCTGGTAATAGGCCGAGGCCAGATGGGAAATGTAGGCCCCATTTCAAACTGCTCATTAAGTATTTTTGTAATCAGTGCTAAATACATATGATTTATGTATGGGTATATACATGTACATGTAGTGCACATGATGTACTTACAAGTAACAGAACAGAATAAAATAACTAGAACGATTTATAAAAAATGTAATGGCAAGCAATTTTATTCAAAATGTATATAAGACAATAGAGCACAGCACTGTAATAAGAAGCAGTAAACACAACAGTACATTCATGTTTATTCTGTATTCGGAATTTCAGATTAGAAATGGTCATCACTTCTTCACATTCAGAAATGCTTTCCTTTGGGCAAATTCATTAATTACACCAGAAAAATCAAGCAACTTTGCCTTGTCACTGTTGATGTTCAAAATTGCTAATCCATTCAATCATTCTTGCACCATTGTGGACCGAAAGTATGACTTAATTCGTTTTTGGACACTCAAGTGCCTCTGATCCGAGGCCACTGTTGCTGGCAATGATGGAAAAATGCACAACACGATGAGGACATTTGGGAAAACATTGCCCAATCTCAAGTTCAATATTTGACCATAAATTTTCAGATAATACTGAATCATATTTGCTCAGAAGCTCAACAATATTCAAAAAATTTCCATTATGGCTATCGTCAATTTGTTCAGAATAACCATGGAAAGCGAGCCCCCTCTCTGACAAAAATAGGGTGATATCAAGAATGCGATGAAGAATTTTCTTCCATTTATTACTTTCAGCCTTGAGATGGTCAACAATATAATTGTCAATTGAAGTTGAAGCAGTAATTTTAGTAATTTTCTTGCTAAAATTTTCTTACTAAAAGGAAGCAGTTAAATCTTCTAGGTCAGTAAACTTTGCTTCCACCCACTGGCCAATGGATTATATAATATTGGTCGTAATATTTTGATATTAATCAATAAAACAAGAATCAATGCAAGTGTGGAATTTTTTGTTCCTTTACTTGCTTAACATTAGGCCCCCTCAAAATCGTATGCCCATGCCAACTGGCCCACCAGCCCCCCACCCCTTCCCTCTGTTCTGCAGGGTGCATGCTGATTTTTTTTTTTTTTTTTTTTTTACTGTACCTGTTATGAACCCTTTTTTTAAACCAAGAACGAGACTTTTATGTTCATGATCGCCTCGAGTGTTTCTCTAAATTTGTGTTATCATCGCAATACAAAGATTTTTGTTTAATAAAGGAAATATGAGACGCATCAATCCAATACATTTCTCACACGGACAAAGGATCTCTAAGCTCAATATCTACATCTAGTGAGATGGTGGCATAGTAAATTCAGAAGAGTTCAACATTTTTCATTTTTTCATTGGCAGCATTGTGTGCAGTGCACAAATTCATTGGCAGAAGAGTTCAACATTCATTTCATTGGCAGACAAAAAGCACGCCTTTTTTTTTTTTAGGTTGGCAGCATTCAATATGGAATAAATAATTCAGACCACACAAAGATAACGATTGGTGACCAAGCTGAAATGTCGGTAGGTGGGACCTTACATATATATTTCGGCATTCTATTTTACTCAGAGGTAACACATTTGCCTTCAGCTGTCGAGCCTGGATTGAATTTCTGACCCCGACAATAAACTGTCAGATTGGTGCTTTGCAGGCATGATGAGGTGTTATATTCCAAAGTTCCCATCACTCGAATACTGGGTGTCATGTCTGTGATCATTAGTTGGTGGACATTAAAAATTCCACAGTGTTTTTCAAGAAGAGGTGGAAATTTGTAGCTGTACCTTGAAAATTTTTAGATTCCTACCCAAATCAACTTCAGTAAAACGACAAGCCTGGCTAGCTAATAAGTGAAAGTCCTGGACAAAAAACTTTCCCCCAAGGCCAACTCTAAAGAAGGTGGGAATCATTTGGGACATCAAAGAACTATGATAGATTACCTGATTACCCTACACCCCCTTTTCATCCAACTTGTTATTGGGTATCACAAGTCACATTGCTACTAAAAGAAATACTGCAATGTATGAAGTGCAGGGGGACGAAGAGAAATCTGTTCGGGGACGGGAAAGCAGCGTGAAGAGCAGGGAAGGCAGCGTCAGAGGTGGGGAAGGGATGGCAATGTGAGGGGAAGGGGAGGGAGAGCAGCATACCAGGGTGTTTCTGGGGCGATAACATGCACCCAAATAGCAACATTTCCTTTGTAACCACAGTGCTCTATATAAAACCAGGCTGGATTCATTTAAAAATTTAAACTCATGCCATCTACCTGGCAAAGGCCTGCATGCATGCTTGCACATGCAGCGAGCTTTGCACCCCTCCGATTGGGTCACTCTGAATCAGATTCTTACATGCTACATTCTGGGGAAACCGGTTCAAAATTGAAAACTAAATATGCATTCCTCCAACCTCCTAGCGGTTCATGCCAACCGTGCCCCGACGATATACTCATCCATTCACTTGCACACGTGCACCAATTTCTCCAACACCCATGATGCACATACAGCATGGCTTCGGCACCGCAGCATGTCCACTCCCCACGTGTAGAAACATATGGTTCGTGAGACGGCCGCATAACCTCTACCACAGCACCACAGGTGCGGGTGGGAGTTCAGACCGTGCGACTGCAAAATTTGCATACTACACTCATGTACCCAAGCATGCAGGCATGTACACACCACCATGGAGAGTCATTTGCACCATGTCATGTGTGCTGTCTTACTACCTCTTCTTTTGCAGCAACTGCCGACTCTTAATATATTGCAGCAACTATTCATATATTTCTATTTACATTTTGTCATGAAAGCAGATCACACAAAACGGTGTAAAGCAAAAAAGCCTCTTCGCTTGCATCAACAAAAAAATACCTCTTCACTTGCAGCAACTGCCGACTATTAATATATTACAGCAACTTTTAGTATGTTTACGATAAAATTTTGGAATGAAAGCAGATCACACAAAGCGGTGAAAAAGAAAACTACGGATGAAATTGCTGAAAAAGGACCACTGTCGACTGTATTGCCATGGCTTGTCGGGCTTGCAAAAGCAGCTGGTAGAGTGCGGCAATCCAGTTGGTTAATTGTTTAGTCCACAATATCCGATTCTCAAATCCAATAAAACATTTTGATTATATATTTGAATGAGTCTATGAGAGTATATCGTATTCTCAAGGCAAGGCATGTTTGAATAGGCCGAATCAATGTGGTGGGTAACACCCCTGCACGGTGAATTTGGGCTGATCAAGGATAAGCTTTCAACCATAAAACCAACAATTTTCATTCTTGCACTTCCTTAGAGTTCTCTTCGTATGCATGCAAAGTTTGGGTCCCCTAGGTTTCACGGTTTTGGAGTTATGGAGGAGACACACACACACTGACATTTATTATTGTAGATAAATTGATTAATTATTAAGATATTTAACAGCTAAGTTGCGTCAATGAATATGAAAAAAAATTCAAACTGTATATTCCCCTTCACGATTCGATCATATGTACAGGGTTGGCCAAAAGTCACTGAAGGTTTTCTTCTTTTTTTATATAACTTTTCTATTTTTAAATAAAAATTAATGAAATAAATTTAGAATGGAAGTTTAATTCATGGAATTTGTTTTTTTTTTAATATTAATTGTGGAAAATAATGTCCTGCAAATGACCCCCATTGGCTTTTTTTTTTTTGTATACCTTGGTCGAGGCTCGTATGAGAGCTAACACACAACTCACAGCAAGGAGGCATGAGACAAGAGGGGCGGGAGTTGAAGGGACAAAACAGTGGGGAACAGACACATTTGGTGAACTGTGGAAGGGAGAGGGATGGGGATGGGACGGGGAACATGGCGAAGAGAAGATGGACATTACAGGGACTTTCAGGAAGGAAAGCAGGGGAATTGAAGGAAGTGGGCTTGGGTGGATTATCGGGGGTAGAAAAGATCGAGGATTTGGATGGGGGAAGATAAGAGGTGGTGGTGAACAGCTGTTTTGAAAGCCTGGAGGGAAGAATGGGAAAGAATAGAGTGAGGAAGTTTATTCCAAAGGCGGGAAAAAAGAGGAATGAAAGAGTGAAGATGAGCAGTGATTCGTGATTTTGGTAGTTTTACCAGAAGGGTGTTGTTGGCGGACCTTGAGCGCCCTGTGGAAATGTGGTGGGGACAAATCGCAGAGAGAGCAGGGGGGGCAAGGCTGGAGAGGAGTCGGTAGAAGACAGAAAGACCACCGACCAACCTGCGGTGATTGAGTGAGAGTCCCAAAGACTCAGCTTCATTGCGGGAGATGCCGATGATCTTAAATGCCCTGGTTTCGACAGCGTGAAGCCGAGAAAGGTGGGAGGCAGGAGCACCAGCCCAGCGGGGAGAGCAGAACTCCATCAGGCTACGGACAAAAGCTTTGTAAGTGGTCAGGAGCTCAAGAGGGCCGAGGAAGGACTTAGCACGACGGAGGATTCCCAGTCGGCGACTGGCTTTTGAGGCGAGGTTGGAAATGTGACTTTCCCAGGAAAGGTCATGGCAGATCGTGAGACCCAGAAGCTTGAAAGAAAAGACTTCTTCCAGAGGATTGTTGAGAAAGTGGATGGGGGATGGGGGGGTTCTAAACGGTCCTTTCGAAGAGACATAGTGAGAGTGTGAGATTTGTCTGGATTGAAAGACATGTTCCACGTGTTGGACCAGTTTGTGATTTTATCCAGATCTGCAGTGAGCGAAGAAGCTGCTGCTTGCCGGTCTGAGGGATGACAGATGGTACGGCAGAGGGTGGAGTCGTCGGCAAAGAGAAATAGAGGATTTTCCAGAGAGTCCGAGAGATCATTGATGAAAACCAGAAAAAGAACAGGGCCCAGAACGCTACCTTGAGGAACTCCAGCCTGCACAGGAAGAGGGGATGAAAGAACTCCATTTAGGGCCACACGTTGACTGCGACAGTAGAGGAAGTCTGCAAGCCATGAGTGGAGATGGCCTTGAATACCATGGGAAGAGAGTTTGGTGAGTAGTGCAGGGTGCCAGACTGTGTCAAAAGCACGTGATATGTCCAGGGATACGGCTCGGATTTCCTGTCTGGCATTGAGGACCTCCATCCATTGATGGGAGAGCAGAAGCAGCATATCCAGGGTAGAGTGACCTGGTCTGAAAACAAATTGATGATTGGAAATCAAGCCATTGGAGAAGAGGAAGGATTTCATGTCTAAAGCAATGATGGATTCCATAACCTTGCTGATGACTGGGAGAAGGCTGATTGGTCTGTAGTTACAGGGATCTGTTTTTGCACCTTTTTTATGCAGGGCAGTGATGTTAGCAGATTTCCAAGCAGATGGCAGATGACCTTGGGCAAATGAGAGGGTGAATAGAACAGAGAGAGGGTGAGCAAGAGCATAAGAGCAGGCTTTGAGGACACGTGGGCTGATGCCGTCTGGACCAGTTGCAGAATCTGACTCGAGGTTTGAAAGCAAGCTCTCCACCTTGTCAGGAGAAAAGGATACAGAGTCCACGGACAGTTGGGTGCGACTGGGTAAAGTGGGTAGAGATAGTGATGGGTTTAGGACACAAGATTTATCTGCAAACACCGAGTTTAGACATTCAGCTTTATCACGTGTGGAATCAGCAGTGCGGCCATTTGAGGTAAGGGAGGGGATGGAGGGGGAACATACACCAGAAACAGATTTGATTAAACACCACCAGGATTTTGAGGAGGGAGAGAGGTTTGAGAGTTCAGACTTGAGATGAGAAAGATGTTGTTTTCTGGCTCTCCTGAGGGTAGATACACACTTGTTCCGAGCTTTGTGGAAGGAACTGAGATTGCCCTCAGTTGGGTTTGCTTTCCATGAGGCAAAGGCAAGTTGTTTCACGACAACTGCCTCACCACAAGCTTCAGTAAACCAAGGGCAGGAGGAAGGGTAGGACAACTGAACACGAGAGGGGATAAATCTGTGCATGAGGGAGAGCAAGTTTCTTTGAAAGAATTCCCAGGATGAGTTTATGTTTGAGAAAGTAGTGATAGGAGACCAGTCTGTAAGTTTGATGGCTGCTCGGAGACCCTGCCAGTCGGCTTGAGTGAAATGCCAGACTCGATGGCGGTGAGGTGGTTCTCTGATAACAGCCAGAGAGATGTCCACTTTAACAAGGACGTGGTTAGAAGAACCGATTGGAGCGAAGGAAGAGCAGCAGATATTGTCCGGGAAATTTGTCAAAATCAGATCCAGAAGAGATGGAGTACCATTGGTTGAGATCCCGGTCGGGAAGTTGACCGATTGAGTCAGTACCAATGAGTCACAGAAAGCTTTTGCTGAGGTGCCATGGCAGGTGAGAGAGGTACCCACACCTAGCCAACTGGCGTGATGACAATTGAAGTCACCACATAAGAGGAAGAGAGAGTTTGGATGAGAAGATAAAAGATGGTCCATGTTTTCGGATAGTGAGGTGTAGATGGAGTCATCACTGTTCGGTAGACAGTACAGTACACATATAAACATGAGGTGGGAGTGGAGGGGAAGCCGAAGCCAGAGGTATTCCTGGGGGTGTGGGGGAGTGAGAGCAGTGCATGGAGAGTGAGGAATAGAGTCTTTGATGAAGAGAGCAACACCTCCACCAGGACGAGGCTCAGGTCTGTCATACCGTAAGAGGGAGTAACCGGGGAGAGATACTTGGGAGTCAGACACGTCTTGGGAGAGGAAAGTTTCTGTTAGGCAGATAATGTCTGGTTTGTCAGTGGCAACCTGTATGGAAAGATCTGAAAGGTTTGAGCGAAGGCCCCGGATATTTGAGGTCCACACTTTTAATGAAGAGGTAGGGGAGGAGACTTTGGGTGCAGGAGGGGGCGGGGGAGGGTAGGACAAGGGATGAGGGGGGGGAGGGTAGGACAAGGGACGAGGGGGGGAGGTAAGGAGGGTTGTTGAAAGAGTGTGGGGTATTGCAGAATAGCGAGGGGAGGGGTCCGAATGAGGAGGAGTAAAGGCTCTGTGGTGCTGGGGGAGAGGGGGCCCAAGAGACAAGGAAGAAGGCAGTTGAGGATTTGAGGAGGTGGAGTGAAGAGATGGAGGTGAGAGGGCAGTGGAGGGAGGCAGCTTGGTGGATGAGAGGGGGGCAACTTTGAGAAGGATGAGTGAGGGGGCAACTTTGAGAAGGATGAGTGAGGGGGATGAAAGGTGGGAGAAAGGTGAGGGGGGAATTTTTGAGAGAGGTGAGAGGGAGGCTTGGAGGGAGAGGAGTGGGATGGTTGCTTTGAGAGTGAGGGGTGAGGGGGGTAAGTTGGCACTGAAGTTGGAAAAAAAGAATGGTTGAAGGAAAGCGAACATCCATGGCAAACTGTGGTTTTTAAAAGTTTTAGGTCAGAGATGCGATTTAACACAATTCTTGATGGATGCAATGAAGGCGAATTCAGAGCATGGAGAGAAGAAGCGCTGTAATAGTTGGATTTTTTAGGCAAGGAATGAAGGAGAGGTCGAAATGAGAGCAGTCTGTTAAAATAGCAGAAGAGTAGTGCATTGTGAAACAGTAAAGAGTACCACATGTGTGAGAGAGGAAGATGAAGCATTATAAGATCGTTTTTGTTGTTAATATTAATGTTTGAGAGAGTTCAACAGATTAGGTCATGGAAGTGTAGAAAAAAAATCGAGGAAGAAGACGAGGAGGAAGTTAAGAGGAAGAGGAAGAAACAGAATCGGGAGAAGGTGAGCGTGTTGTTGTTGTTGTTGGGTATATATATTTTTTTATTTTTTTTTATTTTTTGAGATAAGAAAGAGATTAGTTGGGAGAATGGGGGATGTTTGGAAAGTGGGGAGGATGAAAATTGAAGGTAATGGGGAGGATAGAAATTGAAGGTAATGGGGAGAAAAAAAAAATACGATCAATATATATTCACAAATTCACAAATTCACAAATGAAAGCAAAAATATATAGACGTGGACAAACACCCCTTCGGCATTGCAATTGTCTCGTTGAGATAGTTATGTGTGTTGCAATAGTCTTGCAAGCAAGACTAATAATTATAATTTTTATATGCTTACATAGTGATAATTCCAGCTGAAAAGAAACAAAATAAATCTGAAAACAATTCTCATGAATTCAGATTTTTGCAAATTCCAATGATCTCCATAATCTTTCTATTCGAATTATCAAAAAGTTAATTGTATAAATCCTCGAACATCAACACTATCATAAGGGAGGTACTTCTAGTCTTGCTTCTCACAGCAGATACGATTGCTGCTTTCTGGTGTGTCATACACATGATATATCTGATTCTCCTTTTTCTCCACCACTTTGTTTACAAGTACGTGTCAGCCAAGATTTGGATAAAAGGGAAAGGAGAGGTTAAGAATTGCATATGGTAATGTGTAAAATTCACACACAAGGATGAAGCAGGGTAAGTGAAATAAACACAATGGGAAAGGGCACCATCCCATTTATCTACATGTTCCACATGTGCCTGTTTTTCTCTCTACCGCCTCACAATTCTGTGTACTTGATTGTTTAGCTTTTCCATTCACCTTGACATTTGTAATAAAAACCTCTATTTTGTCCCTCAACCATGCTGTTGGTGTACCCCTTCCCCCCACCTCTCTTTCTGCTTTTTCAGGAGCCTTGACTCCATGAGCCTTGACACTACAAAAATAAATAAATAAAGTTCCTCCTTTGAAGGCCAACTTCACCCACTTTCTCCATTGTATGATACATGTACAGTCCGTGTGATGCTTAATATGCACGGACAAGTTGTCATCACCGCTTCCTATTTGTACTTTGAGCTCAGACTATTGACTTGTAATTTGTCCTCACGCCATGGCAACTTGAAGGAGATTACTTTTTAGCATCAAGGAAACATGTCAGCTTTATATTTTCTGCACAGCAACCTACATACAGCTTGCACAAACATTGCTAATCAATCTTTATTTATGAAAACACGTCTTCTGTGATACATTTCATTGTAAACAGAAATTCAAATTTATACTTAAACAGTTTTTGTAACATTTACTGGTCTCCCCAGGGCCCAATGTGAAGCAGTTATAATCACTATGTATGTGCAAGAATGTAGAGAAGGGTGGCTAACCCTAAAAGGGACAAGCCTTAGTGTTTAAAAAACAAGATATTTACAGGAAATAAGGCTCATAGTGGAGCTGCCAAACATACATCTCACACACCTCAGACATAGACATACAGACAAATACACAAGACACAATCCAAAAATAATAGATGAAACTGTCCCAAGGCACTCTGCATGGGTACCAGTGATGCCACAACAATGCTCCACATTTCACACTGTAATTAGCAGGGAGTTTCCTCATGAGCAACATCTTCCTCTCCATGGATGCCAACCTATGGGGATTCCATCCATCCATTCATCAGGACCACACTCTGTGCAGAGCATTGGTGCTGCATAAACAGTCTCCTTGGCTTTTGGGTACAATCCTGGACAGGTCAACACTCCAGCACAGGATACCAGCAACCTGGCACTCATTTTATCAACCTCAGAAGGATGACAGGCAGAGTCAACCAAACCTGGTATTAATTCGAAAGTGAAGGGGATTTGAACTCAGGACCCTAGGATCCCCTAGGATCCCCTCAGATCCCAAACTCATCACTCCAGCCATTAAGCTCACACCAGGTATGTGGGGATTGTCCATGCTCTTAGCCTTTTAAGTGCAGAATGTCAAGCAAAGAAGCAGCATGCACCATTTTAAAAGTCTTTGGTGTGAATCCACTGGGGTTAATTGAACTGCGAGTACACCATTGAGTTGGGTAAACCAGATTAAATGATCTGTGATGCTAAGATTTGTGATTACACATGGGGGAACTATGGCCGAACATCCTCACCCACTGGTGCCCACCGTTCACCCCATCATGGTCCCCAGCACGAAAACTCGATCTTAAGGCGATAGCCACCTATATATGTAGTTGTTATAGTGAGGCACCATTTTGTCGCATTCTGCCCCTCTCAAGCATTGCAACGTTGTTGCAATTGGCTAGTTGAAAAAACATACATTTCGAGAAAGATCTTACCAGACTTTTGCAGGTTTATGACCGGGTGTATACGTTGGTGAGAATGAAGGGATAAAATCACTGTGCTTGGGTTGTTATTGGTACAACTGCAATATGTGCTAAAGGGTGTGTTTGAGAGCGGTGTGCACATCATCGGCGGCCGCTGCCAAAGTGCGGCAGATTATCTCAACCATGTCAAGGCTATGGAATTAGCACTCAGCAGAGTCAAGATTTAATCGCAGGTGTGGGGCTACCACAGTGCAGATAAAGCTGTTGTATACAGAGCGCCGCACATGGAGGCTCTTTCAGTCGGTATTAGCGGAGCTGCTACAAGTCCAAACTCTTATTTAAAGGAGTGTTTTCTCTGAGTATGGTGGGTTGCTACAGGTACAAATGCTTATTTAAAGAAGAACTTTCTCTTGGTATGGTGGTCTGAAACATTTCAACTATAAAAGTACTATGCTTGCTCGCTCGCCAAAATGGGATTCTGGAGACGTTAAACTCCGTAAATCTAATCTCATAAAGGTCATAGCCAAAGACCATGCCTCCGAGTCTCAGAAGATAATCCATCATGCGCTACAAACTGGATGGTTTCCCACCATACAGGGTGATGTACAGAATCCCCACAAAATTGCCAGCATAATAAGGATGCATGTCAGCTTTATGATGAGGTCACAGCTAGCTTTTGGACCAATACCTGCAACCAGCAGGCCAAAAAGATTCCACTCAAGCATCTGTCCGCCCTTCAGAGGCTCGAAAAACGAGCCCGTAAGCATAACCACTTTGCTCATTCAATCACTCAAGAAGGATCCCAGATCCTGAAGTCACGACCGACAGGTGAGAGGGAATCCCTCGAGTTATTTGATCCTTTGGCCATAAAAACAGTGCAAAAGCTTGACCCAGCTCACTACTACAGTTTGTATGTAGACCGTGCAAATTGGCGATTTGTCGATGGCCAGTATGTAAAGAAGGGAAGAGACATCACTCTGGATGAAATTGCTAAATAGGTAAAATAAATATTAGGTGGCACAGCTGGAACAGCATGCATCATGGTTGAACCAGTCAGCTGGGGTCCTGATATTACAGATGATGGTTCTATATACTCAGTTTTTTTGAATCAGACGAAATGAGTTACACTTGACATGATGTCTAAAGTACTTGAAATGCTGGACCCTCAGCAGATGTAGAAGCTCTTTAAGGTGGTAGGAAAGGTCGCCAATTAACCACTAGCTGAAGTGAGTGAATAGAGGGACTCTTGAACATAAGATCAAAGGAAAGGTTGTTGTTAGTGGCGACCAAGTCACGGTGGGGTCTTTGCATGGAATTGATGTACGCAAATGTGAGGTGGGGAGAGAGTACTTAGTCGATGTATACGATGAACTTTGCCCTGTCCAAAATGGTGAACCAGGTCCAATGAAGATCCCAGAGGATGACCCTCAGTTTGCTAATTATGTTGCAGAGGCACTATATGCTCAGCTGGGTTGACCAAGATCCGCTGTACTGCACTGAAGGTGGCCAGCATGGGTTGCACCAAGGAGGATGTACAGTGCTTTCAGAAAGTGTTAACACCTCTCGACATTTGTCAGCATTTTGTTGTGTTACAGCCTGAATTCAAAATGGATTAAACTTAAATTTTTTGTCACCGATCTACACAAAATACCCCATAATGACAAGGTGAAAACGTTTTGAGAAATTTTTAGAAATTAATTAAAAATGAAAAGCTCAAATGTCTTGCATCAATAAGTGTTGAACGCCTTTGCTATGACACACCAAATTGAGCTCAGGTGCATCCAATTTCCTTTGATAATCCTTAAGATGTCTCTACAACTTGATTGGAGTCCACCTGTGGCCAATTAAATTGATTGGACATGATTCAGAAAGAAACATACCTTGCTGTATAAGGTCCCACAGTTGACAGTGCATGTCAGAGCAGAAACTCAACCATGAAGTCCAAGGAACTATCCGTAGAACTCCGAGATAGAATTGTGAGGACGCATAGATCTGGGGAAAGGTATAAAAATTTTGAGAGCATTGGAAGTTCCCAAGAGCACAGTGAGCTTCATCATTAGGAAATGGAAAGAATATGGAACCACTCAAACTCTTCCTAGAGCTGGCCATCCGACCAAACTGAGCAAATGGACAAGAAGGACCTTGGTCATGGAGGTGACCAAGAACTCAATGACCACTCTGACAGAACTACAGAGTTCCTTGGCTGAGATGGGAGATCCTGTCAGAAGGACAAAAATCTCTGCTGCTATGGGATTGTGAATTGAGGCATTGGCATCATCTCCACCATTATGGCAGCTCCAGTAGTTCTTGGAATGGAAGCAGCCACCCTGGCATGTGGGCTACTCAGCATGGCTGGAAAATATGTGAACCATTGTCCGGCCATCAAGGCCAAAGAGCATGATGATATTTGTGTACTCGCCAAGGCAAAGCTGAAAACAATATTAGACCATGTATCTACCCGTCTGCTAGATGGCAAGATTTCTGAGGTGGAATTCTGGATGATCCTTCATGAGGGTGAAAAGTACAACCAGATGAAGCCCCAGAACCATGCAGATGCACAAAAGGCATACAATACCTTGAAAATTGATGAGGCGACAAAAACGCACTCATTCAGCAGGGGTTAGATGAGGCCAGTGCTTCAATTATATAAATAACATAACTAGTGATGCTGGAACAGTTGCACAGTAACATGTTATTGCTTGTGTGACACCATCAGAATGACTGCTGGAAAAGCCACAGATGTCCTGTAGGAGCCACCACCTCATTACTCTCTGTAGCATATGTGCATATATGCATGCATGCATGCTTGTAGATGTGCCCTCCTGACTGCCATTTTTTTCTGCAGTGTGCCTCAAGAGAGGGGGGGAGGAATGGTTCCTCGTGTGTGTTTGTGGGGATCTAGACAAGATCATAAGCATGGTATTTTTTGCTCCTGTCATTGAAACATTCTTATTGCCCACATGGTCGAACAAACTTGGGAAGAAGGGTTCCACATCGGGCCTTTGCTCGTCATTTTGCTCATCATGTGGCGACACGTAACACGGAAGCTCACAGTTTCCCCACCCAGCCACATCATGATGTCTCCTACACGTCCACAGACAAAACGACTCCATTCAATCCTAACTCTCCTACCAAGCTCCTCCATCCACCCCCACAACCACGACAAAACATAGGGTGGATAATTTTCTAAATTATATTTATTCTCTTCATCTTCTGGGTGTATACTGAAACACGAGTACATCTAAATGGTTATGTAGGTGCTCACTCCATTTTCTCGTACATGCGGAAAATAGCCTTTGGGGTATCCATGTTCTCCTTGCACATGCAGCAGATATCCTCTGGGATGTCCATTTTCTTGTGCATGTGGTGGAGGAGAGCCACTACTTGGGCTGAGAATGACGAGCATTGACGTCATAGCTGAGCAATGACGAGCTGAGAATACCAGGAACAATGCTGAGCATTGTTACATTGAATGCAACACAACCTTGGACAACAGGAAGACAAAACACCAGGCATAAAGCTTATCAGTACCATCATGCAGGATGGTGATCTCCGGCTGTAACATCATGCCCCAGACGCTCTTGTGCATGTCCTTGGCTGGCCAGGGTGGCCAGTTGGGCAACTTTCTGTGCAGGGCTATTGCTCTGCATGACCCTCTAAGTCAGTTCTTACACACATGTTACCATGTCTACAATGCCCACTGCCACATCAACCTCCTCCACATCATGGGTTTCATTGGGCAGTGCGTCAATGTGTGCAAGCATGTGTTCCATATCGCTATCCTCCAGCATCTGACAAATGATGCCACAGATTTGTTATATTAGGTTGAGGTTGGTCACTTTCATAATTTCAATGTCCATTGTGTTGGAACAAGAAGCAACAACGATTTATTCCCTTTATCACTTGGGTATATACCAAGACACGGGTATATCTGCTCACGAGCACATAAGCTGAGTGATATATTTCTCAAAATATACGTGTTTTTTTTCCTGTACCTGTTAATCCAAGGTGGTCTGGTCATCAACCGAATCAGAAGTCATATCTGAACAGACCAGTGAGCTGCTGAAAGGATGGTGAAAATAACAGTATATAGTTGATGCAAGTCTGGAACGCATGTATTTTGGTCATTCTAATGGATTATCTGCAATGTCGTTGAGTCATTGTTGCTCCACCCTGCTCCATTGGCCAATGACCTCGGTGGTGCCCCACTTCTTCAACAGTGTCACAATCCTTATGTGTCCATTTTCAGCAGCCACGACCATCGCCCAGTCAAAGTCGTCAGCGCCCCACTCCTTCAGCAATGTCGCCATTGTTGTGTGGCCACTGGCGGCTGTGCAGCACATCACCCAGTTAAGTCGTCGGTGCCCCATCTCTTCAGCAGTGTCACGATCTCTGTGTGGCCACCGCTAACTGCGCAGCACATTGTAGTGTTGAAGCGACTGACATCCCAGTACTTTCACAGCTGCATGATCTGTATGTACACATACTAGGCTGCCTCAGCCATCACCCAGTTGAAGTCACTGACACCCTAGGTTTCATCCTACTGCTTCAACAAGATCACAATCTCTGTGCAGCCACAGCAGGCTATGCAGGCCATCAGCTCGTTGAAGTTATTGGCTTTCAATATAGGGGGAACACCACTTCCACAGGTCTCGATTGTAGCAGGAACAGGTTGATTTTGAGCCTCCATTCTCACCAGCATAAAAGCCTGGTAAGATCTTTCCAAAAATGTATGTTTTTCAACAAGCCAACTGCAATAACCTTGCAACGCTTGGAGGGTAGAATGCAACAAAACGGTGACTCACTATAAAAACGATATCGCGCAGTTATAGCCTCAAAATCGATGCTGGGGGCTATGGCGGGTTGAACGGTGAGCACCAGTGGGCAAGGATGCACACTGTATAGCCATAGTCTCTCCCTTACACCACCGGGTTAAACGATTTGTGATGCTGAGATAACATGTAAAGCTTGACTAAAGCCAAAACTCATTGAGAATGAACTTCTTATAATAGCACCATACCTGATTCAAGGTTACTTTAAGTTTATTCTGCATTTGGCTTTTATATGGGATTGGGGAGGGGTAGTGAGGAGGGGGTTGTTCTGATGATTTTCTTAAAGCCTTTTCTACATATTATTTGAAAAATTATTCTGTTTCATATTTTGATCTGGTATGACTTCAGGCACAAAAGGATGACTGTATTGATACCAGTCTACAATTATATATATATATACATATATATATATATACATATACATATATATATATATACATATACATATATATATATACATATACATATATATATATATATATACATATATATATATATACATACATATACATATATATATATATATATACATATATATATATATATACATATATATATATATACATATACATATATATATATATACATATATATATATATACATATATATATATATATATATATATATATATATACATACATACAAGCCGGGAGGTGACGTGGGTGGTCGCAAGACGAAGGCGAATTTGAAATATGGAGATAAGAGAACACATC